>NC_046975.1:5892493-6067493 GCF_009769545.1 Cyclopterus lumpus | reverse complement strand
CAAGACCAAGTCCAAACAGAAGAAGGAGGCCGAGATCAAGAAACTGACTGCTGAAATAGGGGCCGTTACAAGGTTGCACTCTGATGTTTTAAGGAAGTGAGGGACAGTGAGAGTTCTGTTGTGTGGTTTTAAAACCTAGCCTTTTATTTCTCGTAGCGAACGCATCAAGTTACAGGAAGTCATGATAGACTACAATAAATACAAGGACCTGCTGTTCGAGCTGTCTCCTCCAGAGTGGCAGGAGGCCCAGAAGGCCAAGGCTCTGAAAGTCCAATCTGATGGAGACCCTGAGGACAAGCAGGTCAAGGGGACTGAGGAGTCAGCTAATAACAACGGCAAGTACTAAACCAAGCGAATCAACATTAAAAATAAGCCACGAGGACCAGGGCGATACTGTTACATGTCCTGATACTGATAACATGCCCACAGATTTGGAGAGCAAGGTCTCCGATCCAGCTGGAGAGCTGCCTTCCATTAGAGAAACCAGGCTCGGGGACACACTGTGAGGAGACACCAAGACACCCACCGACATCACAACACATCCAGTATTTATCCTTTACATTCACACACACACACTGATGCTAATGGGGGGGGACTAAACCACAACTATGACTGCCAATGTTCAGTGTGAGGTGAAATCAATATTTCTTACATGATAAAGACCTATGTCTTTGCATAAAGTGTATCATTTCCTGTACATGTGGTCATTCAAACATCCTTTCAAAATGAATCTCTTTCTATTGTAGCAAACAGCATGCTGGTACCCTTGTGAGCACCTTTCAGTAAAGTCATGTTAAGCTGCTAGAAGTCTTCTTTGTCCTTCTCAGGAGCACAACCACTAAACTCAATAGTGACGATTCAGAATACGAGGTCAGTACACGCCCCCCCCCCAAAAAAAGACAACAGAAAATCTACTTCTCGGACACATCGTCTCTTTTCATCTTGATTATTCTGTTAATTTCTTTCGCTTCTGAAGGACGAGCCGGAGCTGTTCTTCACTGATCCCCAGCAGATACTGGATCTAATGACAGACCTGACGGAGAAGAGCTTGTTCCTGATTCAGAACACCACAACGGTGGAAGAGACTGCGAAAGAGCTTCGGAAGTCCTTGGAGACAACCAAGGCGAGGATGTAAGCATCAGGAGTCGAGGGAGGATTGTCGGCATTTTGCCTGCTGTGTTGCTTTAAGGGGTGTCTCACTTTTTACCTTTGATTCAGACTTGAAGTATTTGAACCCTTTGTCTTTTCTCTTTACTCCCTTCCACTTTCCCCATGCCATTAAATGCTGACTCCCTTCTGTCTGAAGCAAAAATGAGACAGAGCAGCAGACACTGCAGATAAGCGACATGAGACAGAGGATCGCCGTAGAGAAGACCAGAAGCGACAAGCTCAAGCAGATGGTTCAGCTCCATGTGTCGTTGAACACAGAGGACCAGGTCAGAAATCCAAGATCCTATTGGTCACAACGGCTAGCAATCGCGTACAGTGGCGTTAGCAGCGTTTGAGCAGCAGACGTCTTCATTTGTCCCTCCTCTCGCTCAAAAGGACGCCATGTGGGACGCTCTGGGCGAGAAGGTGGGCGAGGTCTACCGCCACTGTGTGGATGGCCAGATTACCAACCTCAACACCTTGGAGAAGCTGGCCCACATTGAGAACTGCATGGCGCTGCTGCTGCAGGGCCTCGACAACCTCCCCGAGGAAAAATTGACGATGATGAAGATGATCATGGACAGCGAGCAGAGGAGCAGGTACGTCTCCGTGAGCAGACGTGGCTCACGCAATCTGTTGAAGGATCATGCCAAATGGCAATGGGATTACAGTATAACTCCCAGAGTGCTTTGCATTGCTGGGTTTTTTTCCCCCCTTCAATATATAGTTTCCAAACGTGATAATAAAAATGTGTGTTGTTGATGACTTCATCGTGTCGCAGGCAGCGTGATGAGAAGCTGAGAGAGCAGATAGAGAAACAGAGGGAAAGGATGAAGAGGTACTCGGAGAGATCTCGGGCTGACTCCAGGAAAATAGTAGGTCTTTTATAATGTGAATACATTACAGCCGTATAATTTTTTTTTAAAACACAAATAATTAGTTTTTCTTTTATTATTATTATTATTATTTTGAACACTAACAGAGGCTCACAATGTATCATGATCCAATTGCACACTTGAATTTACTTTTTCAGCTTGGTAGAAAGCTCATGCCCAGAAGCAAGCCTGTTACTCAGAGAGCCAGAGTCAGGAAAGTGGACAACACCCCCACTGAAGATGAGAAGTATTCCTACCTCTTCACCTCTGAGGACGCAGAGTAACAAATACATCATATATCTGGTTAGCGAAACCACATTCATGGCGTGAAGATCAAATAGAATCAGTACATTAGCCGAAATGTTACCGCAACAATAACATTAACCAAGGCAATCATATTAATGTGTAAGAGAACTAATACATTACAATAAAGTAGTGGGGGTTGCATTGATAACTAAGTCTCTGTTTGTATTTGTTACGATCACACATATGTATTTATTCATCAAACATGTTTTCTTACTGCAAAACTGCTGCTTGATTCTATAAATAGTCTACAGGTCTAATTTAGTCCCAATAAATACACTCAACAATGATCTGATGACTTGTTTTTAATAATTTAATATAATACTGGAGCTCCATCAGTATGTATCTAAAATGAGAAGAAGCCGCCAGTAGGTGGTGCTGTTGGCGCGTGTCCTGCGCCGCTCTGTCACCGTCCTGAGGGGAAGGAGGATGAGGAAGTGGCAGCAGGACTGGACTTGGAGATGTAGTTAGCTGCCTCCACTAACGCACCAGCCGGGACGCCACTAGCGAGGCGAGCTACACACTCACTCATAGTTGACAATGCGATGGGTAACTGCTGGGCATACTGTGTCGGGCTCTTCAGGAGAGAAGCCAACAGAATCCAGAGAGGAGGCGGGTAAGTGGAGGCGAGCTCGGGGAGCTAGCTAGCTAGCTACCGGGGAGGTATCATCATCATCTGAACCGTATCCGGTCGCTGCTGCTCGCGTTAGCTCAAAGTTGGTTAGCCGATAAGTGACACCAGCGCGTTCGTGTCGACACGTACCGACAGCCCCGTGAGCCCCGTGTTAGCCCGACGGCGAGGAGTCTGTAACCCGGAGACGAGGGCCGGGCAATGAGCCACTGGTCACGGGGTTGTGGGGTCTCTGGAGGAAGGGGGGGGGACCAAGACCAAGACCCCACCCCTATTGTCAACATGACATGTAGTTTAGCGACGCTCATTAGCATAGCAAGCAGGTTGAGCTCGTTCAACTCTTTGACAGCTGTTCTAAACTAACAATGTGAACTTTTACTTCTCGTGATTGTTTGCAGACCTTCGTGGCATTAAACCGAGAGGTTAATAATTAATGTATTTCAGTCCGACTTTACTTGCTTTGTTCAGAGCACCTCTTCCAGCATCAAGCTGGGACACACTCCTTCATCACGTCCGCATGTTTGCTGATTGAAGCTGACAGATACGGTAGTAAGGCAGTTATAAAGGTGTAATTACGGTTGTTATCATGTTTGAATAGTCCCCTTTACCTGCTCCCATTAGGCCGTCTCTAAAGATCATCTTACCTGTAGTAATGCCAAAGGGAAATAAAAAGAAGAATATTCAGTTAAATGTATTTTATTTGACCTAAACCTGAGGTGACCGGCTGGGAGCTTAAATCAATCTGACCTCGATCCGGGACGTAAGCCAAAGGAGAGCCATGGCCCCTCTTCACTGCAGACGTTTAGTCTGTCCCAGTGCACAGACACAGGTGTGATCAATAACCTTAATTAGGGCCTGGTGGTGTGCATGCTGGCATCTCTTACTGAGACACGGACATGTGGAACTGAGCTTTCATTAATATTATAAGTTACACCTGTGCTTTTCTTGCTGTTGCAAGTCAAATATCTGCCATGAAAAAAACCTTTTTATTTCCACCCCATATGATTCAATGTGTATTCGCCCCATTAACTTTTAAAGTCATACACTCCTACATACCTTATCACATGTATATTATGCCATTGTGTGTACATTTATCCAAACAATAATTAACCGCCAAAAACGGCTTGTTTGTCCCATCATTTTTCCATTTAAAACAAATTGCTGACTTCTAGCTTAGGCTTTTGTATTTGATGCCTTTGTACACATTATCGTGTGTTACTGTAACTGACACTTACCAAACCGCATTAGTCAGCACAGAGATCACACTTGTGGTCATTCCACACACCGCGCCTCCACTTCGGAACTGGGCCCTGATCAGAAGCGGTCAATATGAAAGGAAGAGCCACTCTTTAAGGTTTCTTCAATGCGTTTTATAGTGAAAGGAACAAATCAAGTTGTTGATAGAAAGGAGAATTGGCCAATTTGAGAATCTCAAGAATATAGGCAAATAATGTACGTTACAGATGAGAAACAAAAAGATAATTCACTGGAGTTTTTACCTGTACACAGTCTAGCATTGTCCACATCAAGCTAAACTAGCAAAGCAGGTTAAAACAAAAACACAAATACATGATAATTTTGTTGGTGCCAGAGCTACTGATCTCCAAGGAGCACGGCTGCCTTGTTGCTCTTGATGACAGTGATGGTCCGTATAATAATCTGTCTGTAATAATCACTCGACTCTGTCAAGTGAAATTGCAGCGTTTCAGACTAAATGTTGAAAGCATCATCTACTTTTTCACATGTTTCAGAGCGTTGCCGGCGTATTCATACTCTCTTATTTACTCTTTCAGGTCAAAGTACTTCCGAAGCAGCACCACAGGGGAACATTATACAATAGAGGTATGAGTCGTACATCTACTACTATTGTTTTCTGCTATTAATGACTATTCAGTAATGTGCTATATTTTTGATAGTCTTCTTTTTTTCATTCATGTTCCAGTTTGAAAATCTGGTCGAGAGTGATGAGGTAAGTCTGATCATGTTAAGTTAGTGAGCAGTCTTTCATGAGAGAGTGAGTGGGTGTTTGGTTCGACGTACAGCTAATTAAAGCCGCATTATGCTGGTAGTCCCTCCATTAATTTAACTTCCAGACCTGTCAGACTCCTCTGGTAGCTGTTTACTTTAGTGATGGATGGAAAACGACGTGCGCAGCATCACAGTGGGAGTAACTCGATTACTGTCTGCAGAGTCCCAGACTAGTAGCCTTTGAGTCAGACAGTGCAGCAGCGAGGATGCACTGATCGCTGTGTGTTGAAATGTCGTGTTTGTTGCATTGCAGGCTGAGAGTCCGCAGCCCTGCCCGAGGTAAGAGACCTGGTGTGAATTTTAAAAAACGAAAAATAAATCTGTGTTCCTTGAAGAGACCTTTCCCTTCAAAGTGTGTTTTGTTGCTCTTTCACTAAGGCCCATCAGTGAAGATGAGATCAAGCACCTCAAAAAGCACCGCTACAACGCGCTCTCGGATCATCAGATCCTGATAGACCAGAAGCTCCAAGTGGAGGTAAAGACGTAACCGGTCTGTTGTTTAATTTCCTGTTTTACAACCTATTTTGCCGGATTTTTTAATTTTATTTAAATGTTATTATTTGCTGCATTGTTTTTTCTGTTTGGTAATTTTCTGTGTTTTTTGTGTTTCATTTGTGTTTGTTTGTTTTTTTATTTGTTTCTGCTTCAGTTAGAGGCACAAGAGGAGAAGTTGAGGCTAGAAGAGGAGGCTAGAAATGCCACCCAGCGCGAGGCCGCCAGGTTGGCGCGTGAACGCAAAATGAAGGAGGTGAGGCGGCGCAGAGCGCTCCCTTCTGCCACTTTTGACTTACTGCTTGGCTAAAACAACTTCTCCTCTAACCCGCCGCTGGCCCTGTGCAAAAGGCACCTCCCCCCCCCCACACACACACTCTGGCGTTTTCAACTCCTCGGCCTTCTGTGTCTTAAAGGGACACGGGGATACTTTCACCTGTTCTGTCGTCTTTTTGTCCTCGCGATCCAGCCTGGTAAACTGTTGACTGTCTCAGTGTTTCATTTAGCTGACAAACAACGTGCTAGCATTCTGAATCATCCCATTTTAGATGGAAGATGATGTCAAATATACAGCGAGCACCGAAGTGTTAACAGACATTAAACTCGCCATGACCCTTGTTCATAAGAACAAGCAGTGAAATGAGGAAAAGACGAGGCCAAATAATGCCATTACTATTGCTCGGCTTCGACAGTCCACATCATGAATAGAGGAATGTGGAGTGTTGGAATATAATATTATTGCAGCAAGATAAATATCATGGCTATATATATATATATATATATATGTATTTCAGGGAAAAGCCTGCTGCAGGGAAATGGCTTTTGATGTAATGAAACTGGGACTCCACAGCTGGGATTGAGATTCCTTTCTTTTTCATGCCTCATTCCACTGCTTCTCTGGTGTTTTTTGCTTTATGAAAGTTATTGACTCACAAGTTTCCTAAATACCGCCACAATTGTTCCGTGTTATTTCTATGGATTGTTAATAAAGTCTGTATTTTCAAATTGGGAAAACCAGACTTTTTTTTTAACTTGATCTGTGTGTTTTTGTGTTTCTTTTGTTGTTGTTGTCAGCAGCTGCCTGCCCAGAGGACACGTGGGAAAGCAGATGGCTCCGGCGGTGAGACTCAGCAAAGAAAGTGAGTCACTGAAGTTCATGAGACAACAGGATAGCTGTGTAGCTGGGGACAAGCCGCGGTCATGAGGCGCTGCATGCATTTGAGTATTTGTACCAAGTAGACCGTAATGCTGGACGTATTTAAAGTCTTTTATCCGCGGCAGCTGCAAAGAGACATTTGGAGAACCAGCATCTGGCAAATCAGTCTTTTAGTAATGAGTATTATATCTATCGGCACCTCAGATGTATGATATTTACACGTGTTTATATTTGGCAGACAGAATCTCACATTTTTCCTTTTTTTTTTTTAAAGCTCTCAACAGAAACATGATTTTGATTAAGTGAGCACCTTGTTTGTTCCTGCAGTGTGTAGGCTGCTAAACAGACGTTAACGCTAAAGCAAGGTAATCAATGCTAAACCCATTCTCTCTGTTCACGTGCATCACAACGATCCGTAGGAGAGGCGTTTGTTATTCAGGCCCACTGTGCTTCCAGTGACTACTTTTACATGTCTGTTGTTGTGGTTGTTGTTGTTGTTATTGTGAATGTTGTCATGGTCCGTTCCAGACAAAACACCGGGGAGGATTTTGACGTCTACCTCCAGAATGTGAGAGCCCAGTCGGATGTTTTCAGGGGCAACAGTAAGTGAGCCATCTCTCCTTGATTTTGTTGGCTCTCCGTAAAGGTCTACATGCAGGTCCGAGTAGCCCTCATTTGAAGGTCCTGTTGTAACAGTGTGTATCATGGTGAGGGACATGTTATAACAGTGTATCATGGTGAGGGACATGTTGTAACAGTGTATCAGGGTGAGGGACATGTAACAGTGTGTATCAGGGTGAGGTACATGTAACAGTGTGTATCATGGTGAGGGACATGTTGTAACAGTGTATCAGGGTGAGGGACATGTTGTAACAGTGTGTATCATGGTGAGGGACATGTTGTAACAGTGTATCAGGGTGAGGGACATGTTGTAACAGTGTGTATCATGGTGAGGGACATGTTGTAACAGTGTATCAGGGTGAGGGACATGTTGTAACAGTGTGTATCATGGTGAGGGACATGTTGTAACAGTGTATCAGGGTGAGGGACATGTTGTAACAGTGTGTATCATGGTGAGGGACATGTTGTAACAGTGTATCAGGGTGAGGGACATGTTGTAACAGTGTGTATCATGGTGAGGGACATGTTGTAACAGTGTATCAGGGTGAGGGACATGTTGTAACAGTATGTATCATGGTGAGGGACATGTTGTAACAGTGTGTATCATGGTGAGGGACATGTTGTAACAGTGTGTATCATGGTGAGGGACATGTTGTAACAGTATGTATCATGGTGAGGGACATGTTGTAACAGTGTGTATCATGGTGAGGGACATGTTGTAACAGTGTATCAGGGTGAGGGACATGTTGTAACAGTGTATCAGGGTGAGGGACATGTTGTAACAGTGTGTATCATGGTGAGGGACAGTGTGTATCAGGGTGAGGGACATGTTGTAACAGTGTGTATCATGGTGAGGGACATGTTGTAACAGTGTGTATCATGGTGAGGGACATGTTGTAACAGTGTGTATCATGGTGAGGGACATGTTGTAACAGTGTGTATCATGGTGAGGGACATGTAACAGTGTGTATCATGGTGAGGGACATGTTGTAACAGTGTGTATCATGGTGAGGGACATGTTGTAACAGTGTATCAGGGTGAGGGACATGTTGTAACAGTGTATCAGGGTGAGGGACATGTTGTAACAGTGTGTATCATGGTGAGGGACATGTTGTAACAGTGTGTATCATGGTGAGTGACATGTTGTAACAGTGTGTATCATGGTGAGGGACATTTTGTAACAGTGTGTATCATGGTGAGGGACATGTAACAGTGTGTATCATGGTGAGGGACATGTTGTAACAGTGTGTATCATGGTGAGGGACATGTTGTAACAGTGTATCAGGGTGAGGGACATGTTGTAACAGTGTATCAGGGTGAGGGACATGTTGTAACAGTGTGTATCATGGTGAGGGACAGTGTGTATCAGGGTGAGGGACATGTTGTAACAGTGTGTATCATGGTGAGGGACATGTTGTAACAGTGTGTATCAGGGTGAGGGACATGTTGTAACAGTGTGTATCATGGTGAGGGACATGTTGTAACAGTGTGTATCATGGTGAGGGACATTTTGTAACAGTGTGTATCATGGTGAGGGACATGTAACAGTGTGTATCATGGTGAGGGACATGTTGTAACAGTGTGTATCATGGTGAGGGACATGTAACAGTGTGTATCAGGGTGAGGGACATGTAACAGTGTGTATCATGGTGAGGGACATGTAACAGTGTGTATCATGGTGAGGGACATGTTGTAACAGTGTGTATCATGGTGAGGGACATGTTGTAACAGTGTGTATCATGGTGAGGGACATGTAACAGTGTGTATCAGGGTGAGGGACATGTAACAGTGTGTATCATGGTGAGGGACATGTAACGGTGTGTATCATGGTGAGGGACATGTTGTAACAGTGTGTATCATGGTGAGTGACATGTTGTAACAGTGTGTATCATGGTGAGGGACATGTAACGGTGTGTGTCATGGTGAGGGACATGTTGTAACAGTGTGTATCATGGTGAGTGACATGTTGTAACAGTGTCTATCAGGGTGAGGGACATGTTGTAACAGTGTGTATCATGGTGAGGGACATGTTGTAACAGTGTGTATCATGGTGAGGGACATGTAACGGTGTGTATCATGGTGAGGGACATGTTGTAACAGTGTGTATCATGGTGAGTGACATGTTGTAACAGTGTGTATCATGGTGAGTGACATGTTGTAACAGTGTGTATCATGGTGAGTGACATGTTGTAACAGTGTCTATCAGGGTGAGGGACATGTTGTAACAGTGTGTATCATGGTGAGGGACATATAACAGTGTGTATCATGGTGAGGGACATGTTGTAACAGTGTGTATCATGGTGAGGGACATGTTGTAACAGTGTGTATCATGGTGAGGGACATGTTGTAACAGTGTGTATCATGGTGAGTGACATGTTGTAACAGTGTGTATCATGGTGAGTGACATGTTGTAACAGTGTCTATCAGGGTGAGGGACATGTTGTAACTGTGTATCAGGGTGAGTGACATGTTGTAACAGTGTCTATCAGGGTGAGGGACATGTTGTAACAGTGTCTATCAGGGTGAGGGACATGTTGTAACAGTGTGTATCAGGGTGAGTGACATGTTGTAACAGTGTCTATCAGGGTGAGTGACATGTTGTAACAGTGTCTATCAGGGTGAGGGACATGTTGTAACAGTGTCTATCAGGGTGAGGGACATGTTGTAACAGTGTGTATCAGGGTGAGTGACATGTTGTAACAGTGTCTATCAGGGTGAGGGACATGTTGTAACAGTGGACTCTCTTGTTTCCAGGACTGCCGTCCGACACCAACGTGGTGACTCCCAACACCGAGTGCAGCTGGGACTTCACCACCAAGACCCGCTCCACCAATGACGACGGGACCTCGCTGGATCTGGAGTGGGAAGACGAGGAAGGTGAGGGTGAAACTATATACAGTACATTCAGCTCTGACCATACAAAAAGATGCTGAGTATGAATACATGGTATCTAAGTACAGTTCCACGAAGAAAAAAAAACGTAGTGTGTTAAATCATGGGTTGGGACCGGTTACTGTCATAAACTCGGAGCCACCAGTTTACGGCCTGCAGTACTTTTGTTTACCTCTGCTATCGGAGTGACCGCTCGTGTCCCTGCGTTGTAGGAATCAATCGCGGACTCCCGGCCTGGGAGAGGTCCCGGACGGAGGAGGACATACTGCGCGCGGCCCTGAGGCCCGGCAGCAAGCCGGTGAACAGCGGCCCGGCCTCGGCCTCGGAGGACTCCAACGCGCTGGAGTGGGAGAATGATTTCGTGGGCAGCCACCCAGAGAACAATGCAGACACTGAGTTTGAAGGGTTCATCAACCCAGTCCTAGACACTCCCTCCGAGGACGCCCCGGACTGTGGCCTCAGGTCGGACAACCAGGACAGATAGTGTCCAGAACCAAAGGAGACATTCCCGTTGTGTCCCCTTCACATCAAAGCTCACCAGCTTATTTTTCTTTTTGCCTCATGGAAAGGACATGTAGCTAGTTGTTCTTCATAATCCGTAATATCAGACTGATGCTGCGAGAAAAGGTTGCGTATCTCCACACTTCAGTACAGTGTGGCGTTTTTATCAAATACACATTTTTTCCAGTGCCTTCATTTGCCATAATAGCCGACCATTTATGCATTGTGACTCAAGGAGATCCGTTAAACACCGTTTGACACGTCATCAAGCAGCACCAAACTGCAGCAGAGGTCCTCCCTTAGCCTCGAGTCTCACGCCTCCGTTTCAGCTCCGCCCTTCAGCTTTATTCGGTTGTTGCATGAGACACAGAATTCCATATAAAAGGAATAAATATTAGACCAAATAATTTTGACAAATCAGTGGGGGCTGGATCATTTCTTCAGTCGCTGATGGCTTATCATCATCATCATCATCATCATCATCGTCATGGATTGATTGATCTTCAGTCCTACTTTGTGTCTCATGTCTCTCTGTTTGGTTTATTCTCTGCTCTACGGCTGATAGCCCAGCATGTCGTCAAGCAGCAGCGTTCCGTCGGTGCACGTTTCTCTGAGCAGAAAGCCCCGCTCCATCATGCTACCGGCGTGGGACCTTCAGAAAGAACAACCGCGCAACTGCAATGTGCATTTTCTGATATTTGTGTCAATCAACATCAGTGCACACTCAGAGACTTTCATTTACATTCAAAATGGCTGAAAAAAGTGCCGAGCTCTTGGATACATAATTAAGCGCGCACACACACACACACACACACACACACACACACTCTCTATCAGTCCATCGTAGGACATCTGGGTTTAAGACGGACATTTTTCTGTCTTTCTTTTTTTTCCCACTTCAATTTTATTAGAAGATCTTAGTTTTTTTTTTACTTCAAAAACAACAGCACAGAACAGCGACATCATTGCCAGTTACCATGACATCCACCACACCACAAACGTATATAGTGGATTAATTAAGGACAGCAGGTCTTTATGCACCTCTACATTGTTTGCATAGAATTATTGATTGTTCAATCAAATATCTGCTTTACACTGGCCTTTTTTATAGGCTCCCTAGACGGCCAGCTGCTGCTCTCATTAACTGGTTAATGATGATGTTGATCATACTTCTGGTTATATTTGATGTCCAGTGTTCCCACAGCAGCCTGCAAAATATGGAATGAAATAGAAAAGGAAAATACAACATAGGTGGAACATAACCGGAGACAATCTTTCTTAACAAAAATCCCTTTGTGAACCATGACTGATTTCTGATTGGTTGCCGGCATTTTAATTTCTGCACTTATTCTGAGACAAATAATTTTAAGTGTAATGAGTTTTTCTTTAACCTGGCGTGAAATCCAAAGCATAGTTATTATAATGTTTTGTCAAAGTTGTGTGAGTCTGGATGAAAAAAAGATGAGTTATCAAACATACAATCATGATTCTGGTGTAAACGTTGTTTTATCCCTGAAATCGATCCAATGCTGCTCTCTCTATATGTGTGTGTATATATATATATATAATATATAATATCCTTTTTTGACCCATCTTATAGTGCGTCGTCTGAACCCAAAGTAGTTTGCACTGAAATGAGCCACACGTGTGAAAAGGAAACTGATCTGAGAACTGTGTTCTGCTGCTGAAGTGTCCAGCCCCCCCCCCCCACTCCTCCCCTCGCAAAACAGAGTTTTGCTTTGAGCACATTATGCACATATTATGCTTTGCTGTGATCACGTGAGCTCTGATTTGATCACTGTCACTTTCTGTCAACAAAACAAAAACTAATCTAACATTCCTTGCCACATTGAGCCTGAGCAAAAAAAAAATCTAATCTGGAAACATGTCTGAGGGCCAACAAAGAGAACCACTCATTTAAAGGGTTGGTTCTCTACTCGCAGCTCGGGACGTTCTCAAGAAGGTTATATTGCACTGCATCTCTTTGATTGTGTTGAAGTTGGCATGTGGTCAGCTCATCCACCAAAGCCTCTTTATGCTGTACAGCTAATCACTTTTAAAAAAATTAAAGTTGGTACTCGTAACTTACTGGTGATTTATTCGTATGATTCACAAAGATCATGTGACTAAGTCACAAACAAACCAGGAATCCTTCTAAATCTCTTGAATGTATTTGTCTTAGAAGTCAATTAAAGAAACAACACAATGATGCAGAATAAACAAACACACACACACACACACAGACAGTATAAGAGGAGTTGACAGGCCAGATTAAAATAACTGACTTCACTTTGGGTCTTCACGGCTCCGGGGCAGAGCTTTCATGCTGGACCCCGAGACACATAAACCAGCATTGAAGCGGGTCGCAACACTGCTCCTGTCTGGAGGCCGGTCGCTTCAACATGCAGGTTCATGATCTGGAACTAAATGTCCACTTTTCTTTTTGAATGCTGCTCTGTGTTAGAAATGCAGCAGTGACTCGACTTCCCGACGGTTCATGACTGAAGTGTTACTCACCGGCTGCTCTGAACACGAAGGGATTTCATATTTCTGTTGTTTTGTTTAAGTAAGAAGAGGAAGACGTAGACGCCAAGGCAGAACAGTCAAAGACGAGTGTGACGCCTTAAAGAACACTTTTTATTGATTTAAACCAATCAAACCAGGTGACCTCTGGGATGTGTGTTGACCTGACACCACTCTTGATGGCAGCAAAAAATATCAAAGCTGAATGTAGTCAACCCGACCACTGGTAACGCATTCACGTCTTATAGAATATGATGTGTCATGTAGCTAATCAGTGGGCTCTATTTTTGTAATCGCATTACAGTAAGAGAAACAGTTACTGTAAAAAAAAGAAAGAGAAAGCATCTATTGTCATCATTTGTGTGTCTCTTGATGTGGGACACGAGCAGGGAGTCAGTCACTAAACTAGACTGCACATGTGCAACATGAACACCAAACCCTTTTCCTGTTTGGGGCCTACTTTGCTTTCAGGATTCATCCTATTGAAACAATATTCTGATGATTATTTACCACGGGATACCGTGTTTCTTGTGGCCCTCGGAGTTTCGCTTGAGTGCAGTGACTCCGGCGTTCAAAACAAACTGTCAGGTGTGTCATCTCGTGTGTAGTTGTTCCTGTAAGAATGGACATCATTAATACGACACAGTCTGAAGTCATCACACTGTGGAGAAACATCACATTGCCATCACAGTTGGTGCAGCCCTCGAGCGTCAAGACAGGAAGCACATGTGACATCACCACTGTGACATCGTCACGTCATGTTACATCATGTCATTTAGCTGATGCTTTTATCCAAAGCGACTTACAATCATGTTACATTCATACAATGTAGACACAGCTACAGGGAATAATGCAGGGTTAAGAGTCTTGCTCAAGGACACATCGACTAGGGCGGGGATTGAACCACCAACCCCTGATTGAACGACAGACCTGCTAACCACTGACCCACAGTCGCCACTGTGACATTAGATGGGAGAGGCAACCACTGCAGGGACAGAACCATACTTGTTTTAGTTTTATTTAAGCTTTTTATTTAACCAGGTGAGTCCCATTGAGATTAAACATCTCTTTTTCGAGGGTGACGTGGCCAAGACCGGCAGCAACATAAGAAACACATAGTTACAAACAAAAAAACACAGAACAAGTTAAAAGAAACTAAAAGTTAAGAGACATAACCGAGTTAATTTAAGAAACATTGACATTTTTGGGAACCTGCCTCCATTTCTTTCATTTTATATTTAAATAATAATAATAATATATATTGTTGCAACTGTGCCAGTGAAATTGGGACGTCCGACGGTGTCCCTTTAACAGCCCAGAGCTGTGTGTGTGTCGCCCACTAGCGGGTGAACATGGACACCGCACTTCATTCGGAATTTGACGACTGAATGGAGAGAGAGAGAGCGAGATAGAGGGCGAGGGCGAGAGAGTGTAGCGGTTCGTCTGCGGAAATGCGTGCGGAATAGTAATTATTAATTAGAGTTAAATGGGTTAATAACGCGGGGAGTGTTGGGGCTCGGAACAAGAGACTACACAGGACGACTACACACAACGAGCCGCAGCGCTCCAGACTGAGTGGAGCCAGCAACTTGTGAGACGTCCCAGGGCCGCAGCACGACCGCCGTAAGAATCACAACTTCGCGCACGGAACACCCCCCCCCCCATGAACGCATTTAAAGGCCGGCGCTGATGTGTGATGCGTTTCAGGTGCAGCCGCCGATGTTCCGTAATGATCTAACGTTATGTATAACTGTCAACGGCGTTAAAAGTTACTTCACTCTGAATATCCCTTATCTCTGCGCGAGGAACGCGAATTGGTGTTTGGACAGGTTAACCATTAACCGGACTGCTTTTGTTAAAAAACAATATACATGTTCTACGTGTGAGTTGTGGTCGTACGCTTTAGGCAATAACAAATCACGTTCTCCTCAGCTGTAACGCCAAAGCGAGCACTAGTTTGTCGGGGAAGCGGAGTGATACGCACTGCGCCTCCACAGTTTACTTGAGCCCAGGATCTGGAGGACATGGCGCGGGGAGGCGGAGGGAAGGGACCGGGGAAAACGGGAGAAAAAGCTGTAAGAGTAGGAACCACAGCCCGGGAGCAACACGAGAACTCATTGGCCATGGCGTGCGTGCGTTATTAAAGAGGTATGTGACTTTAGTAGCTTCACTAAGAGAGGGGAAGTGAGCTAACGTAACGTGCACCCGGTCCTCGGAGGGCTAGCCGCTAGCGGAGCTTAGCCGCAGCTTGTGAGAAGTTCAACAAAAGTTTCAGGAATGGAGGAAGAGGAGGAAGGCTGAAGTGACTCGGGCTGACCGTGAAGAGGTAGAACACGGAAGCTGGAGAAACCACGTTTTAAAGACTGAACGACGTCCCGGAGACGTGAAACTCTCCGACGAGGTGGCGGTAGTCGTGTTTTTAAGTTTAAGCGGAACAAGTTCCGTTAACGGCAGCAAGGCTAGTTAGCACACTCTCGAGGCTGCTTACGTTAGCTCGCTACAGCCCGGGGTCCGCTAGCGCCTCTGGAGTCATGTACTGTGTGTCACGGCTGCGTGTTTCGGGTCACAGTTAAACCAACTGGGAGCAGCTGGATGTTGGAGGACCCGTGTCCCGCTAACGTGTGTGTCTCTGGGGGGCTTCACGTTACTACTCGCCGAGCCGTTCTTCCGTAGTGTCCATGCCCTGCACGTCATAACGTTACATGTGGAGCTTCGCAGGCAGGTCGCGCCCCGTGAAGCACGAGCCGGTTGTCGAGTTGTTGTGGACTTCGTTAGCGCGAGGAGGAGGATGGCGGCCCGACGGAGCGGTGTGACCCCGACCGGCCTCGGCCGTGATACCCTCACGTCATGCAGGCCCAGTAGATGTTTACCACTTCAGAGTTGGCTCCTTTTCCTATTTGTATTCAGTGGTTTGGACTTTTCGAAAGGGCCTCCGATGTGTATCGATTCTCACATTTTATCTTCTGTTCCTGGAACTTTTACAATATATGAACTCACGTGAAAAATATAAAGAACCAAACCACCACCTCTCTTTTGGACGAAAGTCACATTTACCTAGGCTGTATTTTTCAACATTCAAAAGCTGTTTGTCATGCTCTTTGTTGTGACTTAATATATAATATCTCTCAGAAACAATCTTTAATCATGGTTAGTTCATTCAGGCTATGATCAGTAAATCAGGGACATAAGCTCCCCATCCCCCCCCCTTGTTTTTTGATGTGGCTATTTTAAAGTATTTTCGGTTGAGATTGATTTGCTTGTCAGTCTTTTGATGTCTTTGATGGTGAAAACGCCAAGAGCTATCCGTGTGATCCATGATCAGTTTGTAGAGAGGATCAGCTTTTATCTCGGGGGTTTAATTCATTCAGATGCAGAACGGCTGTCCATTCGGGCAAGTTTTTCCTACACCATGTTCATCCAACCGTACGTTTCTGCCTGTTTTAGGAAGATCGGACACGTCCTTGTGTTGGCTTTGCTCACTCTTACAATGAGCTGATGAATCACTGCTGATCCGGTCTGAACAAGGCTGCATCCAGATCTGTTGTCGGATTGGGCTCTGTGGAAACAGCTGCTGGAACATTGTCTGCTGAATGTCAGAAAAAACAAAAGTTACAGGCTGGTCATTTGTGTGTGTGTGTGTGTGTGTGTGTCTGTGTGTATGCATACATGTTCCACTTCAGGAGGTTTCCCTCGGCTTTCATGTGCATGCAGAACAATGAGTAGTGGAAGTGGGTGCAGTGCTGTTGGACAGCTGTGTGCTGGAAGGGAGGGATGGGGGGGGCAGAGATGGGATGAGGGAGGAAGCAGCTCTTTGTGGTCACATCCTTTCTGACTGAGGCCGGTTTCACAAGCCCCAAACAGCTGCTGCTGGAGGCTACATGTGTTTGACTGTCTGCTCGACCGGGGCTGCATGATATGGCCTGAAGTGTCGGATATCGCAGCATTTCGTTAGTTGCATCAGGTCTCTGCGTTAACCGGTGGAAACGGTAGATTGTTGGGGGGAATCGCCCTGAAGCAATAGTACATTAATTTTAAAGGTGGTGATTCAGTACTGTGTGTTTTGGTTGTACAATGAGAAACGATGATAATCAAAGTATATTTAATAAAAGGACAGCCTTTTGTGGAAAAATAGTTTAAAACTGCTGATGTGAATATTTTGTTTTTCTGCCCACACAAGTATATGCACTGAATTAGCTGACCAAAAATATTAATTCATTATGGAATTTTAGAAAATAGTCACGTGAAACAGTTACTGAACATTTCCCCATCATCTCAAGCATGTTGAGAGACGATGCTTTTTTAAATTCACAAATAAGCTGCAGTTTAACTAAATATATGTTTGAAGTTTCAGCAGGACTGATTCTCTTAATTAAAATGTGTGATTTTAAAAAGAAAAGAAAAAGGGGGACCAGGGCTTTATTTGATCATCCTGTTTGTCACATGCTATGCTGAGGCTCTGATTTAATTTTGTAATTGGGTTTTTTAAATGATTTACAAGTGTGTTTCTGCTCTGTCTCGCAGAAGGCTGGTGGAGTAGAACACTGACTGTGCACCGGTTGAAGACGGCAATCCGGAGAAGAGCCGGGAGTTGTTGTTGAGCAGCAGTCCTCTTGCACCGGTGAGACCTGCTGCAGCGTGTCACTTCGACAGAGGTCCTGATCTCCGCTCCTGCAATCTGCCCCCCCCCCCCCACCCCCCCCCCCCCCCCCCTTCCCTCCATCAGTGTTGGTGACCCAGCCCCGGACCGCTTGCTGCAGGACCCTTCCTGAGCAGCAGCAGCTGCGTCCTGCTGGCTGACTCCCCTCCCTCCCCTGCTTCCTGTCCTTGGTCAGACAAGGCTACAGCCTCCTCTCCCCAACCCCTCATCTTATACTTCCACACACACACTCTCACTCGAGTGCTTTCTTGTTGACCACACGTTCCAACACCACTTTAGACTACCAGCGCTGATCGGAGAGATCATCAGCAGGGGACTTCTACCCCGCCCCCTGGTCACCCTGAAGTGAGCAGCCACTATAGAGGTCCTCCCTTTCACCTACACCACAGCATCCAGCATGACCTCCATGTCCAGTCTCTTCTCTTTCACGAGCCCAGCGGTGAAACGCCTGCTCGGCTGGAAGCAGGGAGACGAGGAGGAGAAATGGGCCGAGAAGGCGGTGGACGCGCTCGTGAAAAAGCTGAAGAAGAAGAAGGGCGCCATGGAGGACCTGGAAAAGGCTCTGAGCTGCCCTGGGCAGGACAGCAAGTGCGTAACCATTCCACGTTCGCTAGACGGCCGGCTGCAGGTCTCCCACAGGAAAGGTCTGCCTCACGTAATCTACTGTAGAGTGTGGCGCTGGCCGGACCTCCAGTCCCACCACGAGCTCAAGCCCCTGGAGGTGTGCGAGTACCCGTTTGGCTCCAAGCAGAAGGAGGTCTGCATCAACCCGTATCACTACAAGCGGGTGGAGAGTCCTGGTAGGTACTTGCACTTTCTCCGAATAGGGGAGTCAAATAATATTGACTTTTTTTGTAACACTGAAGGTTAATGTTTAACACTTACTCCCAACTATGTTATTTGTCCTCTCGAAACAAATTATATTTAAATGATCATCTCTGCATATGTTATTTTAATGGCATATTTGCAAATGGGTGGTCCTTAAGGCCCAGTCAGGCCCAGATCTGTTATTCGTATTGTAAAAAGCCAGACTGATGAGACCAGCGTGGAGCTCTGTGTAAAATGGGGCTGGTAAACAAATCCACAGAGGTCAGGAGGCTGTCAGTTCTTCCCCCCTCGTTTCGCAGAAAATCAATATCGCTTGCCTCTTTTGGAGTCTTATTAGATGATCTGCTTCTAGGCACTCCAGATGGGGTGTGGCATCAGAGAGTGGCGTTCTAGATGCATAAACCACTCCGACTAAACTCCCAGCACTTTCTCATCACTGCCCCATCTCTCTCTTTCTGTCACTAACGCACTGCATCACATCCACTCTTGACGACCCCGAGGGGACAGCCTCTCTGACATCGGGCTGGTTTGGGATACCCAGCTCTGCATTGACCAGTTGGAGGATAGGGATCACATGTCGGTCGGGAGAGACCGCACGCCGTATCATTTTAAAGCGAGGCTTACTGGGTGTTTTTAGAGGGACAGCCTTGGCGACATGATGCTTCAATTCCCTCAGGACATGATAATCAATGCGGGGGAAATGTGCACTATATCCTCTTGACAAAGTTGTGGATGACCTCTGTGATTTTCTTAGCCAAGGTCTTATGCAGCTTTGAGGAAGGCCAAATTGTTGGTTTCAAGACGCAGACTGGATACTGTCTGTTTTTTGTTTAACAAAACAAAGAACAACTTCTGATATCGGCTGTGTGTAAAAA
Organism: Cyclopterus lumpus; assembly: GCF_009769545.1. Taxonomy (NCBI): domain Eukaryota; kingdom Metazoa; phylum Chordata; class Actinopteri; order Perciformes; family Cyclopteridae; genus Cyclopterus; species Cyclopterus lumpus. The sequence continues at coordinate 6,047,962 of NC_046975.1, read as the reverse complement.
TAGCTTCAAACTTCCAATTAAAGTGTTATTATATTTGGAAAATTCTGCAGGGCCTTTTTGTCGTCTTCTGACATTTTATAGGTCAAATGGCGAATCAAGAACATTATTGTTAGTAGCAGCCCTAGTGTTACACAAGAGTGTGCTTTCTTCTTTGGCTGCATTTCCTTGTAAGTAATGGAAAGGAAACTCATCAATAAAAGCCATACTGGGATCATAAAGTGATCCGTTTGTTCTCTAAATGATAAGTGTGTGTGTGTGTGTGTGTGTGTGTGTGTGTGTTTTCCATGCCCAACTCATTCTGCCTCCTCTTTCCCACCACCCAGTGCTCCCTCCGGTTCTGGTACCGCGGCACAGCGAGTTCAACCCACAACACAGCTTGCTGGTACAGTTCCGCAACCTCACCCACAACGAACCGCACATGCCCCTGAACGCCACCTTTCCAGAGTCCTTCCAGCAGCCACATAGCGGGGGCGGCGGAGGAGGTGGAGGCGGTTCGTTCCCCATCTCTCCCAACTCTCCGTATCCCTCTTCTCCAGCCAGCAGCGGTACTTATCCCAACTCTCCGGCCAGCTCGGGGCCCTCCAGTCCATTCCAGCTCCCAGGTACGCCTAACGCTCATGTACCTGACCCTGGGCAAGGGGCCACACTACTGTGTTCTGGAGTGTTGCTGTCAAGTAGCCATTGCCAGTTTAAACCCATGCACGATACGCTTTATTTCTATGCAATGGAAATGCTTTTAACAATAATGTCTAACCAGGTCAAGTTATTATATTCATCCAAATCAAGCTACACCCCTCAATGAGAACAAAGGAAATGCCAGCTAAGCAGTGTCCACCAGGGCTGCTGTCAAGGCTCTGACTCAGGGGAGCAGGTGGCCTTTCTGTCTCATTGTTACGGACTGGAGACAGTACAGATACATAAAGACATATCCCTTAACCAAGTCATTCCATTCTGCCATGTTCAATAGTCTTGATATATCGGAGAAATCCCTTTTGGCCTATTCGGATTGTACTTGTGAGTGTCTGGGTCTGGTGACTACTGCGCCGGTTTTCATGGATTTTTATTTGTGCTTAAAGGCCATGGTTGTTGTTTGAGCATTGTAAACATTTTCTCACTGCCATCTAAGTGGAGGTTTAATTTTGTTGGATTCTTTTTTGTCTGTGCCTCAATATTGGCTGTGTGTGTGGTCGGTCTCATCCTCACTAACTCTCACTCACAACTCTCAATGTCTCAGCTGACACCCCACCCCCGGCCTACATGCCCCCTGACGAGCAGCTGGGCCAGGAGAGCCAGTCCATGGAGACCAGCACCAGCCTGGTGGCTCCGAACGTGGCCAGAGGAGGTGAGGAGAACACTAATTAGTATCAGGACCAAACTCTGAAAGGATGAAATGCAGAGCAGGAAGTACAGTTTGACAGCTTATGGAAGTCCAAGATGCTGCACAGCAGTTCAGAGTACTTGAGGCAGGATTTGGCTTTTCTGCGAAAGTGATGTAAAAACATTTTTCTCCGTCTCGACATATTGTGCGTGTGTGAAAGCCGGGCATTTCCCACATGGCGGTTCATTGCTGCAAAAGTAACGCCAGCTTTTGCCCTTTTCTTCTGCGCTGGCATTCACACTGCAGTGGTGTCGTTTAAATGAATGAGGGAGTTACCTTTTTAAAACTAATTTCTCACTCTATTTGCCCCCAAACAGAGGCCTCTAATTTGCTGTCTGATATTCAAATATTGATTTGTATACTTAGTTGGGATTTTTTTCTTCCCACACTAGAATTGACAAACCGATTTAAGATGCGTCAGATGGTTAATACCTACATTGAAATATTTAACGTGTAATTCCTTTCTTTAAATGCTTCTATAATGGAGAGGAGATAACTGAATAATGAACTACAGAAGCTAAAGTTGGGGGAAAAATACACACTCTGCATATCTGGTAGTTTAGGGATCTAATTATATTTTAGAATGTATGAAATTATTTTCAAAACAATGAGCATTAAGGAGCCCCTTCGCTCTTAACTACACTCGTCCTTGTTAAATAATGAATCCAGTCCCTGTCTTGACCCTCCTAGATGTGTGTAATGAGGGCATCGGCTAAGTTTATGACTCATCTGTTTGTTTTGTCTGACCTGTTTGTTTGTTTGTTTTTTTTCAGATGTGCAGCCAGTGGAGTATGAGGAGCCGAGCCACTGGTGCTCCATTGTCTATTATGAACTTAACAACCGTGTCGGCGAGGCTTACCACGCCTCGTCAACCAGTGTGCTGGTGGACGGCTTCACCGACCCTTCGAACAACAAGAACCGCTTCTGCCTCGGGCTGCTGTCCAACGTCAACCGCAACTCCACCATCGAGAACACGCGCAGGCACATCGGCAAAGGTGCGACTTGGCGGGCGTGAGCGTTTTGATTGTGTTCTCGCATGGCTGCGTTTTTCCCGGATGTCCTGACCGTGGCTTGTCTTTCTATTTTCCCAGGAGTGCACCTGTACTACGTGGGAGGGGAGGTGTACGCAGAGTGCCTCAGTGACACCAGCATTTTCGTCCAGAGCCGTAACTGCAATTACCATCACGGCTTCCACCCGACCACTGTGTGCAAGATCCCCAGTGGGTGCAGCCTCAAGATTTTCAACAACCAGGAGTTCGCTCAGCTTCTGGCCCAGTCGGTCAACCACGGCTTTGAGGCCGTGTATGAGCTCACCAAGATGTGCACCATCAGGATGAGCTTTGTCAAGGTAAGGCCTTGCTACACAAGCACAGCTATGCATGTTTCATCCCTTTTTTTCTTTTCTTTTTCAAACAAGAGGAAGACATTATTATCGCATCGTTGTTAAAAATTGGTTCTGCATTCTCACAGGGCTGGGGAGCCGAGTATCACCGACAGGACGTCACCAGCACCCCCTGCTGGATCGAGGTGCACCTGCACGGGCCCCTGCAGTGGCTGGACAAGGTGCTCACACAGATGGGTTCGCCCCTCAACCCAATCTCCTCTGTGTCCTAATAATGGACTTGTGGGAGCTTGGGAGATCCCTTCTACTATATTTCGAATTCTCTTTTTTTTTTTTTTTTACTTTTCTTTTCCCCTACCTTCCCTCAGCGATTCATAATTTAAGGTGGTCTTAATGGCTGAACTGTTTACACCTAACTTTGGGAAGGTATATTGAACTTTGGCTGGATATTTGACAACAGCAACAGCCGGAATGAGTTGTTGAAACGGAGTACCGTTGCGTGCGGATGCCCGGAGAAAGAGTGGTAACGGCATGGACACACTGCTGCTCGACAATGCGACGAAACCCGCAAGGATCGAGGGCTCCGCTATCACATTTGAATCTGTCAAATGGTCCTTTTTTTTTTTTTTTTGCATCAAGATTTTATTGTTTTTCTCAAATGTTTTTATTTCTCTGAATGTGTAGTTTTTTTTTTTTTACGTAGCAGACCAGTCTCACTACTCCGCCTTATGTCCGACAGACAAATTGGAATTCTATTTCTCACATCGTTGTCTCAACATCAGATATTTACAATGAAGACCGACACGAGGAGGTTTACCATCAGGCTCGGATCTTATGGACGCTTTTCTTTCTTTTTAAAAAATGTTTTTAAATGGTCTCTACTGCTAAAAATGAACACTAAGCTACTGCCTTTTTCAGAAGGTGATGTATGCCGACCTGATAGTTTTTGATATGGGAGATCAATCACTGAACACGTTTAACATGCCATAAGCTAACAACATTGTTAACGTTACATCTATTGCAGCAGAAGTAGTAGTCTATGATATAATCACACAATGGACATCGTCGTTATTGATTCTTGTTTGGACTAGAGTTTAAGTCAGAGTGACTGTATTCTACCATACTCACTGTATTAACAATATTGTGCACTCGTGGATTTTGTGCAGGCATATTACATTTTGACGTGGGTACCAAGGCATTATGTTGATAGATAATTTACTTCATTAGTGCAGTGAAATAAACAGGTTATTTGTTAACAATGATTGTTTATTTATGTCCGTTTGTCTGTTCCTTTACATTTTAGTAATATTTGAATCACGATGGATCCAGCATGTGCACAGATGTCAATATATATATATATATATATATATATATATATATATATATATATATATATATATATATATATATATATATATATATATATATATATATATATATTACTGATGATAGATTTACAACACTTCGCCACCCAGCTTTCTCCATTGAATAATCTACCTATGATTATAATTGTTTGAACAGCTTAAAAGTGTCTAATTGTTGCCATGGCAAAACTATAAAAGCACCGCAGCAAACAAGGACACTAGTACATTTTAATGATTAAGGCCTACAGCTCATTCCTGGTTGCCATAAAGCTTTCAGAGTATCAATAAATCTGAGGTGTCAAATACATGTTTCATTTAAAAAATATTTATTGACTGAAATGGGAAACAAAATAGGGTTGATTTTGTCCTTTTGAGTAAACTTTATAACAGGTTTGGGTTGATTACCACTTGGCCATGCGTTATGTTTCATTTAGCAGGACGTCTGCATGCTGCCATTGTTTGTTTACTTCTCTTAATCAGGAGTAATCCAAGTGGAAAGACCAAACCTTAAACTATTAGATTATAGGCAGAAGCGTATACCGACATGACTTCAAAACTCTAATTCTGAAAGTCAACAAGAGCATTTTTCGGACAAGAGATACATCGTAGAAATATGCGCTGCTATTTGCTTATTACATATTTCCTACTCTCTTAATGTCTCCTTGAGTGACACGCCTGTGCAGAACTCCGCTCCAGTCCAGAGGTGTGTAACGTAACCACGGAACGAAGGGCCGGCCTGACTACTTCCTATTGGTCCACGTCGGTGTTTACCGTAAATCTCCGTAAAGCTCGGTCGGAGGCCGCCTAACATTCAACAACCCCGATACAACACATTTCACCTAGAAATGCAACTCGAAACGTGCCATTAAATACAAACATCGATCCACCGATCACGAAAGTGTCCCTTTCCAAGACTGCCACCAGTCTCGGACAGGAGACGCGGAGGGTTTCGGTGACGCTTTAAAATGCTCTTGCGTCAAATTACCTCCGCAGCCGGATGTGATGTGGCTCCCGAGGAGCAAGCCAAAGATAAACACGTAGCCGGACGGAGAGGGGCGAGGATAATACACATTATAAAGAGGCTACCTGCAAACGGACGAAATGGAGTAGACGCGGAGAATATAGAGATTTCAGTAGGCAAGGAGACGTCCGTCAAATTAACGAAGGAGCAAGTCTTCCGCGGACATCGAGTCGGTGAGTCCAGAGTGCTGACAGCTGGTACCTGCTAGCTAGCTACGGGTAGCTAGCGCTAGCTAACTAACCTCATTAGTTACCTGTCTGACACTTAGCTAGCGAGGTAGTCTCTGGAGTAAAGTACCGACACGAGTACACACTGGTGCATAGTCAGCGTGCTGAGCAGTATGCCGCCAGCTTATGAGCCCCTTCTTGGTAAGCTATCCCATATTTTGTTCGGGCTTTTAAGACTTTATTTGTTCCCACGTTAGCTTTTGAAGTCCGCGAGCTGAGTTCGCTGAGCGAGCTGCCTCTCCTCTCCGGAGGTACACGTTGGTGTTACGCTACTTTAATATACGCGGAAATAAGAGAGGAGCGAGTTTATTGCACGTTGCATTCGACGTGAGAAACGCAGCCCAGGAGAGGGCTGACTCGGGAGCTGTATCGGTGGGTACGCGATGCTAACCAAGTGCACCGCTGGGCGTCGGTGCAGGAGGAAACGAAGCCAAAGCAAGCAGCAGTTTCATTTTACCTGCGATTACGTATGACACGTGGTGTTCTGTTGTCTGACCTTATGAAATGCCACCAACCATATGCACCTAGTACTCCAGCAGGCCCGTTACTCAAAGCTCAATCAGGTGGATGATGAATCACAGGGTTATGTTGCTCACCTGGCGGGCTGGCAGCTCTTTTCCCCCCACATCTTACTCAAACAGCCCTAAAAGCCCGCAGTTGGCCAACCATGTGTCGTTAACGCATGAGAACAATCGGGCTCATGTAGTAACCTTCCACCGTGCACACAAACAGTGCCTCACATCAGTAAGGAACACATCACTGCATTGCTTTCACTGGAGCCGATCATTGAAACACTAGTTGGTAATGTGAGTGAGATTTCCACATGTGGAGTCAAAATGACAACATTGTTGTCTGAGATATGGGACTAAGCAATGTGTGTCTGGCCATGGCCCCCAAAAGTGTAATTATTCAAAATGCCAGATTGTATTTTATGAGATGCACAATTTCTCCCTAGTTTTCTCAAAATCCAGAAATTGAAATGCTGGTAATTGGAATCTATATGTGAAGATGTGTCTGGTGCCTGTGTTTTACGAATAATTTAAAAGAAGCAGTGTGTCAACACTGATCTCAAAAGTTTTGTCCTGTTTTCTTTTTTCAACACAGTTATCCCACTGTTCTAAAAGCAGTGACATGAATGGTAACATAATTACACTGTAGCTGTTAAGCTGTGGATGGATTATAAACAAAGTAGCACTTAAATGTCTCTTACTGATAGCACTTTGTAGTTTAACTTTATTGAAGAAATTGTACTTTCTTGATTCTTGTTGTTCTGAGTTGTACTCATGGTTTAATGCACTTATTGTAAGTCGCTTTGGATAAAAGCGTCAGCTAAATGACATGTAATATTATGTAATTTATCATATTATTATGGATGACTAACAGGCTGTCAGGCCATTTCAGACCAAATGTTTTAGATATATATTTGCCGATAATCTGTCCGAGTAAAACGAACATCGTGAGAGAGACGTCTGGCCAAAATGATCCAGCACATGCAGCAATATTTTTATTTACATGCCGCTCCGCTACAATAGTCAGCTTCCACTTGCAACAACAACCTTCTTCTTCTCTTACCACCGCAGTATCTGTTGCTGAGTCCAAAATGGTGCGAGCAACCTTGGTGACTGCCACCAGTCTGGCTCTGACTGGGGCCGTGGTGGCGCACGCCTACCTCCTCAAACTCCAGTTCTACCCGACGGTGGTGTACCTCACCAAGAGCAGCCCCAGCATGGCGGTAAGCGCTGGGTTTGGTGGGAATTGTATAGATGTTTTAACCATCTTATAAATATCAATGACATTGTGACAAATCCTCTTTTTCCTTTCTGCCGTCAGGTGTTGTACATTCAGGCCTTTGTGTTGGTGTTCCTGCTGGGAAAGTTCATGAGGAAGGTCTTTTTTGGACAGCTGAGGGCTGCAGAAATGGAGGTAGAGTTGTTGTTGTTTTTTTATTTCAATCAGTGTCATATACAATGCATGGTCTCAGTCGTATCTGATCGGCCTACTTGTGTTTGCGTCTTTCCTCTTCAGCATCTCATTGAGCGCTCCTGGTACGCTGTGACCGAGACGTGCCTGGCATTCACTGTTTTCAGGGACGACTTCTCCCCTCGCTTTGTCGCCCTCTTCACACTCCTGCTCTTCCTCAAGTGCTTCCACTGGCTGGCGGAGGACCGGGTGGACTTTGTGAGTGATGTTTGAGTGTGGCTAAGGCGTACAAGAGTTTAAGAAGTCGACGTGCAATCACATGCATGAAGATCATTTAGAATCAAGGTTTCAGTGGCTAAATGCACTCTAGTGACCGTACAGGGTTTGCATACCTTTTTTAAATGATGTTTATCTTTCTCCTTCAGATGGAACGAAGTCCAAACATCTCTTGGATTTTTCACTTCAGGGTGTTATGTAAGTACAGGTGATCTGCCGTGCCAGAAATCCTTCTGCTCGCCCCTTCTGTGTTGGCCTTTTCTTTTTCCTCTTAAATCTTTGTTTACTTTCTCTGTCTCTTTCTGTGGTATCGACTCTACACATGAAACTAGTCTTGTCGAAGTGAAACTGTATGCAAATCAGTGGTGTTTGCGCACAAGGCCAGGTGCGCCACAGTTTAACGGAGACCCACAACGGACCACTAGAATGGCTGACATAGACAGACCATAGTAACCCAATTTCCCATTCAGTCATCTTGTCGGATGCAATTTAGTAGCCGACTGCGTTTGAATTGAGGACAGCTGGTAGCTCGATCAGGGTCAGCGTCCTGGCCATATATCCAGTTTGATTTCCACAATCGGGCCCATTAGCTATTACTGTTTTTAAAACAGCTGTCCATCAGGGCCAACAGAAAGGTGTTGTTTTCTATGGAGCTTCTGTGTGTAGATACCTCACAGGAGAGTTATTCAGTGTTCTTTATTGTCTACAGCTCTAATGGGACTGCTGGCTATCCTGGACTTCCTGTTTGTCAACCACGCCTGTCACAGCATCATCACCCGAGGAGCCTCGGTCCAGCTCGTTTTCGGATTTGAGGTTTGTCATACTTTGGTTGAAGCTGCTTTTGAGCTCCGTGTGTTTCAGCTGCGAAATGCTTCAAGGCTTCAGGACTCCAGACTAACTTTTCCACTGAAAATGCATTGTGTTGTTATGCAGGAAATGAAACCACCCACTGGTATAGAAAATGAATGGAATAAGCTCTACTGCAGTCAGCTACAACATAACAAAACTTCGTACATGTCATCAATAATAATAATTTTATATCATAATATATAATAATCTACTAACTAACCGGACCCATTTGGCTGCATAGTGAGTACTTTTACTTTTATACTTTAAGTCCATTTTCTTTGTTGTATGTTTAAATACTTTAACTCAGGACACACGTGACCATTCTGTTTGCAGTCTAGGGTCCTGGGATTATTGAACCCACCATATGGAATAATTACCCAACAGAGACATGGGCAATATATTGATATTGTATTGATATATCGTGATATGAATCTAGATATCTTCCTTGATTTTAGATGTAAAGTAAAGTAGTTCTGATCTTACCAGACTGTTCCAGCTGTTATGCTGTTTTCTATTATGCAATAATTACATCCAATTTACTCAATGATTTTTCTTTTTTTTAATCTCATTCTGTATATATTTTACGAAGGCACAGTGTTACAACATCGTCTCAATTTCGAGGTATTTGGTAAAAACATTTCGTGACATTTTTATATTGGATTGGGAAATAAACCGTTAGGAAACGTTTCCTCACCATAACCTCCCACTTTAACCTTTCTCCCGCTATGTTGAGATAGATGACATTTGCTAGTATACACAAAAGGACATTTTGGCATACTTCCTCACTGTGCCCCCCAGTATGCCATCCTGATGACCATGGTGCTGACCACCTTCATTAAGTACCTTCTGCACACCATCGACCTGCAGAGTGAGAATCCCTGGGACAACAAGGCCGTCTACATGCTCTATACAGAGCTCTTCACAGGTGTGTGTGTGTGTGTGTGTGTGTGTGTGTGTGTGTGTGTGTGTGTGTGTGTGTGTGTGTGTGTGTGTGTGTGTGTGTGTGTGTGTGTGTGTGTGTGTGTGTGTGTGTGTGTGTGTGTGTGTGTGTGTGTGTGTGTGTGTGTGTGTGTGTGTGTGTGTGTGTGTGTGTGTGTGTGTGTGTGTGTGTGTGTGTGTGTGTGTGTGTGTGTGTACTCAAATAGTAGTTGCTGTTTCTCCCCCAGGTTTCATTAAAGTGCTCCTGTACATTGCCTTCATGACCATCATGATAAAGGTCCACACCTTCCCCCTGTTTGCCATCCGGCCCATGTATCTGGCTATGAGGTGAGCAGCTGTGTGGCGCTCAGAGGGTTTATTATGGTGTTGTTACTTTGGACATTTCCCAATCTTAATGATGATATTTCATATTCAAGCAACATTTCAAAGCTGTATGTTTAGCACAAATGTTTATGATTTTTTCTTTCTGTATTTTGAATTCACATTTAAGGCACGTTTTGAGTTTGGTGCCGTTTTTCTCTTTCTCTCTCAGACAGTTCAAGAAAGCCGTAACAGATGCTATAATGTCCCGGAGAGCCATCCGCAACATGAATACACTGTGAGTTACAAGGTTAAACTTTAATATGTGGAGGGTGAGGGATGAATAGAGGAGTGTCGCAGCCTGAGAAAGAAGCTGATCTCATGCCAGGCGGCAGCAGGGGGAGAACAGGCTGTCTGGACTTTTTAATATCCTTTTGAGCTCTGATGCTCAATGAACGGGGACCAATGATGTTCTCGGCGGTTTTAATCACCCGCTGTAGAGCCGTGCACATCCCATGATGGTTTGTAATGTTTACAGTCGGGACGTTAACGTTTTGCCTTCATACGCTCCCTATTGATATTAGGGTTGTCACAATACCTAATTCTAACTTTGATACGATACCTGCCATAAATATCACGATACCCGATACTTACGATACGATACCAGAATTCGATACGATACTGGTATATTTATCTATAATAGTAATAAATAAATCATCTGTATGGTTCCATTTTTACCAGCTTGTTCCTGTCCAGCTTTTTCAACACTTAATAAATGGCATTAATATTAGTATTAGCCTAGATATTAATGAAAACTACATGGTGTCATCACAGCATTGATTATACACGGCTATGTAGGCCTTTTGTCCGTATCTGACCAGATGACTACGTAGTTCCTTTCATAAGTATGAGCAATTGTAGAGTTCATATTTGATCTTAATTCATGGAATAATTATTTTTCCTTAACTAAAATAAATAGAATTAGCTCAAGATCCACCAGCATGTAGCCATTTTGCATCAATTGTGTTTCATTTAGTACACGTGTGTGCATTATGACCTCATGATCGTATAGACTGGTCGTCAAAGGCTAAGACTACTCGTGTTCGGCTGTATGTGGGTGAGCTTAAGGTGTGCACCATGTTTATAATCACATTTGATTACCTGTCATTCTTTGAACTCTGAAAAGTTCGGGGTGTCTGTCTGAAAGGTGCTTTGATGTTTGACGTGTTGCTCCTTGGTCTGAGTGGCTTTGAAACACGTTTTGCAGACGGGTCTTTGTGTCAGTGGGCCTTCTTTCACTGTCTGTGTCAGTGGGCTTCACTGTCTGTATGTCAATGCGTTTTCCGCATCTTTTCTTTTTTTTTTTTTGTACAAAAAGTCTCAAAAAGCGCCTGCACGTGACGCCATGTTGTCCCCCCCAGCGATCACTGAGTGAGAGCGCTGCGCAGCCCCGCCCTCTTGCAGTCAACGAGCTGGGCAGCATTAAAGAAGCGGAGCAGTCAGTGGAGAGGTCACATGACTTTATTAAAATAGCGCTCTGATCGCGCGCTATTTTAATAAAGTATCGATACTAAAAATATGCAAAACCGTATCGTTTTAAACGTACCAGGGGCGGAGATGTGTCCCTTGCCCACCTTTTTTATTTCTAAAATCAACAATGATCACAATTGTTGCAATGTTGTACAAAGCCGTCTGAGGTACAGCAGTATGTTTTCAGTGTGGAGCCATATGCACACATTTAGTTGGCTGGGTAGTTGTAGTAGTGATTCTACTAATCTTTAGCCAGCTAACGTTTGCTGCTGTTCCTTTCTGATCTTGGCCTGCGTTCAGGTACCCCGATGCTACTCCTGAAGATCTGCAGGCCTCTGACAACGTCTGTATCATCTGTCGAGAGGAAATGGTCACCGGAGCCAAGAAACTGCCTTGTAATCACATTTTCCACTCCAGGTAAGTCTTGTGCTCAGCTGAAGATGCTGAACACAACAAACAGAGACAGCGTAGACGCTGGACGTGGTCCGCATTTACAGTAACTGATGGCACAGTCAGGGAGGCGAATTAAACACGACTGAGCAGAAGAAAAAAAATCCTCTGTGAACCATTTGTGTGTTCAATGTTGCTGTTTGTTCGTGCGCTGCTCTGAATAATGTCGCGGCCCTCCTTCCCTCCCCACAGCTGCCTCCGCTCCTGGTTCCAGAGGCAGCAGACCTGCCCGACCTGTCGCATGGACGTCCTACGCGCGACTAACAACAATCAGACTCCAGCCCAGGCCCAGGCTCCGCCCCCTGCACCTGCAGCCCCTGCCAACGCCCCCGCGGCCCCGCCCGCCAACGGTGAGAGTCAAAGCCAGATTACTCGCGCAAACACAACCCCGTTCCTCCTGCTTCCAGCGGCACGGATTATTCGAAGTGCGTAACGCATGGCAGCCACTGTACAAGAGTCAGAGAGCTCTGAAACAACTTGTGCAATAGCGGAAGTTCCAATAGCCGAGAGTACATGTACCTGTTTCACTTGGAAGCTAGAGAGCTCTGACCCCCACATTCTCCGGTCCGTCTGGAACCTTTTTCAGCAACATTTAAAGAAATTCTGTCGACGAATTAGACAAATCCTGGTCCCACTTTTCTTAACTAGCAAGCCGGATTACGCTGACCGCTTTGCAGAGCATGCTCATTATACTGTTAAGCGTCCTCTGGTAAATGCATATTTGGATCCATTTCCGCCGCGGGGTGTTTGTCCAGGGTGTCCCCTGCCTTCGCCCTGTCAGCTGGGATAGGCTCCAGCGCCCCCGCAACCCTAATGAGGATAAGCGGTATTGAAAATGGATGGATGGATGGATGGTGTTTAAGGATATCATTTGCTCTGTTTCCCCTCCAGTGGCCCAAGGCATGTTACCTGGCTTCCCTCCCGGAGTCTTCCCCTTCTGGGGTCCCTTCCCTGCGGTGCCTCCCCCCGCCGCAGCGGGCGCAGCTCCGGGTGCCGCTGATGCGCCACAGAGCGGCACTGAGGCGACGCAGGCAGCCGGTAAGGACGACTCGCGCTCTGCTGCGACCGAGTAAACAAGAAAAAGATCACGTGTATTGTTTTAATTGATTTCATTTTTTTTTTTTCTTCTGGCATTTATAAGACTTCTACCCAAAATGTTTTCACCAGGCACCAGCCAGGCCGCCTCATCAACTGCAGGCGCCCCAGCTCCAGGATCAGCAATCCCAGGCTTCCCCTTCTCTTACCCCCCTCCACCCTTCCCCACTGCACCATGGCTCATGCCTCCCCCTCCACCCTTCGGTAAGCACTGACTCTGTACGGTCTTGCAGACTATCGTAAATGTACGGAAATATTTGTAAATGCATGTGGATGAGTCATGTAGGTGATAAAATGATCTCGCTTCTTTGTTTGCGCTTTTGTTTAGGGAAGTGCTTAGCATTACCATAGCAACGTACCATCCGGTCACGCTGTGTGAAAGTCCCTGGCATTTCCAACTACATGTAGTCACACACGCATACAGTCCTCATTACGTATATATATTGTGCATCCTTTGCCAAGTGATGTTTGCGTCCCCTGCACCGGTTTGTGTTAACGCCTCCTCCTCCTCCTCCTCCTCTCCGCCAGTGTCGTCCATGCCTCCTCCTCCTCCCTCTCTGTCCCGGCTGTCCGAGGAAGAGCTGAGGGATCTGGAGGCGGAGGGTCGGCGGGGCCTCGAGGCCAGGCTCCAGTGTCTCCAGAACATCCACACCCTCCTGGACGCCGCCATGCTCAACATCCACCACTACCTCAGCACCGTCACCACACTCGCGTAACTGAGCCTCCTTAAATGCAGCCAGCCTACGCATGCTTTTTTTATTTCCAAATATGCGATGAATTAGGGGTTGTAATATAATTAATGGATACAATATTTTAATTTTAAGATGAAACTAAAATGAGTAATCAAGTTTTACCACATAAATAATATTGAAAGAGGAAGACTTGGAGTTTGGTGGAATTGACCCTGCTGCGTTCTCCACAGTCTTCCTCGGGCTGAGGCCGGAGCCGCCGGTGGCATAACAGACGGCGCTTCCTCTCCTGCAGCTGGCAGCAGCACGGACAGTCCCAGCCAGGAGAAGGACTCCTCCAGCTCTTCCAGCAGTAAGAGCTCAGTTCACATCAACTAATTTAAACGAACGAACGAATACAAATGAATTGACATTTTGATTAAAACATTTTTTTGCTTGTTTCCAGCTGAGCAGGTGGACGGCGCTGCAGTCTCCCCCCAGCCAGCGGACTCTACTTCCACCGCCTCGGACACAGAGAGTAAAGAAGAGCTGGACGAGGCGGGGGCGGGGGCGGCGGGGGAGGACGGAGAGCCAAACGCCGCCGAGCTGAGGCGCCGCCGCCTCCGCAAGCTGGAGACGTCTTCGTCGCCATCGTCCTCACCCCCTCCCGACAACTGATCCACACGCTCTGACTCGGGGACACGTTGCTCCGGACCAGCAGGAACTCTGAGCTGATAGATCGTTGCTTTGGTTCTTCATCGCCTCTCTTCCTCGTGGCTCTCGCCTTCCACAGGCTCAGGTTCCTAACTGTTGTCGAGTTGGACTCAGGCTACCGGGAGACGCGATGATAGGTACCGCTCACCTGGACCGCTTCTGTGTCAGAAAGCAATAGCACGACTCCTGTTCTCTCTTTTTTTCTTTCCTTTTTTTGTTAACCCCCACCCCCCCCTCAGAATGACTACTGCAATACGAGTACTGCAGGTGTTTGTAAGTTTAGTCAGGTGGAGAAGGATTTTCACATTTCTGTGGTCAGTGTGGTGGACGCCATCACTCTGACCACAGAAATGGAGTTCAACAGGTGTTCGGATTTGTGTTTTGGTAGTTTTACTTTGATTTCTGTTTTGATTCAGTTTCCCAGGTGGTTAATTCAGGTGGTCCCGCTCACCACGTCAACATGTTACACAGCACCTGGATCGGCATCGCAGCCACAGAATTCAAATCAAAGGACGTTGATCAGCTGCTTTGGCTTTCTCCCTTTAACGTTCATCCCTCTTCTGTCGCCACTACAGTCGCTGTATCATACTGATTTATTTGAATGTGTACATACTGTATAAAGAGTTTTAATAGGACGATCTGTACATAATGCAGAATAAACTGTTTGACTGAAGTGGCAGTGGCACGGATGTACAAGGGTGTGTATGTTCAAACCCATTCCATAGAAGGCCTGAAGAGAAGTGCTCAGTCTTTCTGTGTCTGGGATTTTTATCTTGCCTTTTTGAAGTGTGCTGTAAAATTTCTTATTGGAAATGTATTATCTATTTGTCAATTATGATTTATGTACCGAGCATATTATTTTCCAACATAATTTGTACCAAATCTTTCAGGGAAACTTCCTTAAAGGTTATTTAGGGAGTAACATAAAAAGTAGCAAATATAAAAAGACATAAAATAAAACCTGATGTTCACCGATGAATAAAACATTTTAAATTCTCAACCATTCTGGAGTGCCTTGAAAAACATGGGCACTTTTTAACTAGTTGGTAGTGAATAAAGTGGTCGAACACACTTCCCCCTCATCACATACGTTTTCTCAAACAGGCCAAACAAGCTCAATTAGATTTTGTTTATTGGTTTGCTGTTTACATAGTAAATATCAATCGTGTGGTAAAAATGTGAGCGATGAGGAAGCCTCAATCCAGTAAAGACAAGAGGGAATCACATTGAATTATAAAGGACAGAATAGTTGTTGTAAAAAATAAGTTAAACGTACACACATACAATTACACAGGAAGGAAATAAGAAATCAAAAGCAACTTTTAAATTCAAAACGATTAAACTCTTTGCAAAAGAGACGTACAAACCAAGATGGCAGACGGCGGCCCTGAATACCTGCAGTAATGTGTCGGCTCGAGATTAGAAGAGAGACAACCAGCTGATGTGGAATTAGCTGGTGTCAAAGCAAAAGTGTCAAAAGATATTACTGCTCTTAAAGAAACGGAATGTTATATATTTATATATATTTCGTTTACAATTCATACAGTATAAAAGGGACAAAACTGCATATTGGTACGGTCCGTGGTCGTTTCCAAGGCTTATCACATGCTGCAAGCTTATGAACCAAGTTATTACCTCCAGGGGGATAATGCGATAAATCACCTCTGTGTCGGTCTGCGGCTAATCTCGCAATCTGCTGCAGGAAACCGTGCAATATTTCTCAATACGCCTTTTGTTACCCGTTCCATACTGCCCGCTGACTCCTCCCTCGCTACTCTCAACAGTAGGGACCTCTGGTGATGACAGCCGAGTGCATCGCCGACCCCCAGTCGCTACTCTGCACCCACAATCCAAAGTGAGGGGATTACAGCATGCACACTTGTATTGGTTGAGAAGCTAACAGCTAAGTGACCTACCAGTACACTGCCACCACTCGGTCCATGCTGCGCTGCAGACTGCTCCCTTTTTGGCGAGAATTGTCTGCATACATCGGCGTTTTTGTTTTGTGTTTTTATTACGCCTTACAACCCGTTGATACCTGGAGGAGGAGGGGGGGGGGGGGGGGGGGGGGGGGGGATCTGCACTCTCCTGAGTGCATCTTTCTAGTTTAATGAGGAATGCTTACGAAGCAAAAGTTGACATTTTTCGGGAATTGTAAGAGCTAGTTCATCTTATTTCATCAACAATAAAACAATGAATTATTTTAAATAAGCACATTATCATGTACAAGAAGATCACTGATCACAGTGTTCCGTCTGTTGCGGCTTCTCCCACCAAGTTTGTTCTTTTTGAGCCAAGAAGAAAAGAAAGGAAAGAAAAAAGACTTCTATATATTCTGTTTTCCAAAACTACAAGGTGCATATTCACTGTTTGTTGATGAATTCCTGAGGTCTTCAGTGCAAAAACTGTCCACAGAGGGCGGTTCTACTGGCTGGCAGCTGTGTGCTTTCTGCCCTTGAGATGAGTCCCATTGGGGGCGCAAAGTGGAGGTCAGTTCTGGGGGGTGGAGTAGAACGAGTGGTGCTGGTGGCTCTGGTCTGGAGGGTTGCTGGCAAACAGGAGAGGAGCCGTCTCCGCTCCGTACCAGCTGAAACAGAGAGAAGAGCATGAGAACACAAAGCGCTGAGGTCATGATGTGCATCCCCTGTCCCACAGGCACACAGACCCCCTCCCCCCCCCCCATCATTGACTATTTTCTCTTTGTCTGTTACTCGTTAGAAGTCGGTGGAAAAGGCTCGCCAAGAGCGAGATCTTCCAACGTCTGGGTTTGTCCAACCAACAGTCCAAAACCCAGAGATACTCGGTTGACGACTATATTAAATCAGAGCTGAAACTATTCATCGATACGTCGGCCAACAGGAAATTATCTACAACAACTTTGATAATCGATCAAACCGTTCCAGACGTTTATTAAGTGCCCCAAAGTTGAAAATGTGTTGCGTTTGATGACAGTACCTCGAGTGTGGATGTGAACCGCGTGCCCATGGAACCGCTGCGTCTTCATCGCTGCCTTGAGGGTCATCAAAGAAATAGGGACGAGGTAGGACCCTGTTGTTGATGGCCATGCTGCTGGTCTGTGAAGAAAGAGAAAGAAGAAAAAACACACGGCTTTAAAAGACTTGCACTGCTTCACGTTTCATTTCTAAGTTGTTGTTTTTATCCGATTGTGCCGACTACCTCTTGAGCCGGCCGGCGAACTCTGAAGATGAGGATGAGCAGACTGGTTGGGAGCAGCTCCCATATGAAGAGGATGGCGCCAAAGGCCAGGTAGCCCCTGTCGCCTAGTTCACTTTGCAAGTCAGCCTGCAAACAAACAAACAAACAAACACACATATTGACAACCCGTTACTGCCAACTCAAACAATGCGCTGTACTTTGGACACGAGCGCTCACCTGGTCAGAGACGTTGTACCAGTCAAAGTCGAACGACTCCACGCGTTGGCTCTGGGACAGAATGAGCACCGTCAGGTTGTAGCAGGCTCGGCTGGCAAACAGCAGGATCACTGCTGCTCCCAGCGTTGCTGTGCGGCACACCGTGGTCCCCTGGTCGGGTGCGGAAGAAGAAGAAAAAGACACCGTCAGCCTGGAGTACAATCAGAACTACATGATGTGGCTTTTTAGGAAATGTTTTAGGGGGCGCTGCAACGACTTGTATTGCACTTCCCTAAAGATGTTTCTTAGCCCTTAGTGTGGGATCCTACAATTCCCATAATGCAACTCAATAGACATTTGAGTACGGGCACACCTTGCTGATCAGGTAGGGGCTGGTGGAGCGCGAGTGTCTGGTCAGCAGCAGCAGCAAGGCGGCCAGCAGCACCGCAACCAGGATGAAGAGCAAGTCGTTGACTAGGACTCGAACCAGGACCAGATTCCAGGTCAGCTTCCCCGACCCGCCGGCACCTCTGTCCCCAAGGGCCGCGCAGACCGCATTGACACACAGGAAGACGGCGCTCATGCCACCGTACATGCACCGCGCCAGCCACCTGAGGAGGACACGGAGGCCAGGGGCCGAACGGATTAGTGCTCTTCGAGGTTCAACTGATATCGGGGGTTCCGAACAAAAGCTCGGTGCTGCAACGGGGTGTTTGCTGTCGGTTGAAACTTACACTCCTCTGTCCACGTCCGAGCTATACGTCTCTCTCACTTTGAGTAGCACCTGAGGTACGAGAGAGAAACAAGCAACAGAGTAAACACAAACATGTGACATTAAGAATGAAACAAAGCAAACAAAGTGTTTATTAGTCGTCAGCTGTTTGGCTGACAGGTGGCGAAAATAATTCCCCTCCTTAAAGACTGTGTAAAGACCATGAAACTTGTTTTTACTTTCACTTATTTATCAGTGCGTCCCTCTACATTGCAGCTGGTGTGTCCTAGCTCCAAGATGATAACCCCGGCCCCGTTCTCCTCAGTCCTACCTGAGTGAAATACAGGTTGATAAGGCTGAGAGTGAAGAACTGCAGGCAGACGGGGAAGCAGTAGAGCAGCCAGTGGACTGCAACAGGTAGGTGGTTGGCCTCCAGAGCGTCGCAGAAGTAGAAGGAGAACAGGGTGGTGCGAATTGCAGCCCAGAGCAGGCAGAGGAACAGGAAGACGCTCTGGTAGCTCCATCGCTTGTGTCTGTAGAGGTAGAGGAGCCAGAGCTGTGCGTACACCACCAGGAACAGAGCGCCGTACAGGGTGGTGTAGAGGATGGTGAAGCCCAGCTGGACCGACGGGGCGACGGCCGGATGCAGGGGGAGCGGGACCGGCAAGACGGAGGAGTTGGGAGGAGGAGGGGGGGCTGTGACCGGAGCTTCCATTGAGTGCTGACGGGACCGACTAACTGTCCATCATCACATAAAAACTCCCATCTCGGCCCAGACAGTTCACATGGGAGACCTGAAACAAAATCACCGGGCGTCACGAGCAGAACGCTGAGCAAGAGATTGGCAGGATGGAGGAAAAATGTGGTTTACCTTATGCTTATGGGTTTGTGGCCAATACGTTTGTTATTTTCACTATGATAAGGCTTCTTAATTAGTCCGCTGTTTAATTTGCTTTATTAGTCAAATATCAGATATTCCTACTTTTGAGTTTGAAGCGTGAATCGAAATGTTTTGTTATTTCATGAAAATATATAAACCTATTATAATAATGTATCCCCATTGCCCACCACCACTAGACATTGTTTTGTCTGATGATATTCTGCAGGTACCAATACTCAGTGAGAAAATATTGGCAGATCACAAAAATAAATAATAAATTTAAAAAGTGAAGGCGAAGTCCAGGTGCATTTCTTTAGTATTTCAGAACAAATTCAAGCAGAAATCTGACTTTAAACTCAACTAAAACCTGTTCAACATGAATGACAATGATGACACATGATCACAACGCTCTACGCAGCTGGGTCCCCCTCTCTACAAGACAATAGCACCGCGAGCTAACTGTCAATTGAACGGTTCACAACAACAGCTCAAAGTTTCACTCTCGACACGTCAAAAGGTCAGACATGTAGAACTCGTGGAGCGTGACCCCTGCGCGCGTGATTCACGTGCCCTGGGTATCGTCGCGTGACCTTTGAGACCCCGTAGCCCAGCGAGCTAACTCTCCGCGGAACGTAAACAACCAGCTGGTGTGAAGTTCCGCTCAGGCGGCTCAAGAACGGCTCTCTGCCCGCTGACACTTCACTTGGTTACCCGGAAGGAATGACACCCATCCAGAGCCGTGGCTCGGTCACGAAGAGAGCACCAAGATGTAAAAGCTGTCAGTAATCGCGTACCAACGACAACAGACCTTGTTTGACGCGAACGCCGAGCTCCCGGTTGACCAGCAGACAGGACGGTAATCCCGAGTTTCCGTGTTGTGTGGACTACGTACGTCTGGTGGGCGGAGCCATCGCTTTGAATCCAACCGCCAATCGGCGACGACAGGAAATCGCGGTTTCTTCAAGTTGTTGTTTACTTATCTCAAGAAACACAGCGCATTCATTTCAGGTTGAATGGGGTCGAAGTCACCGAGAAAGGTGTTTTAATAACCCCGGTTCAATGCCTCCTCCATACTCGACTTCAGCCGTTTGCCAGAGTCGCCCCTCATCACTGCTGTCCTCACGCGCCGGTTAAATACCAAGGTAACGCTGCTGCTTTGTTAAAGTGGGTCCAAGATGTCGATGGTGCTGCGGTCCAGAAAGTCCCTCCACCCGATTCGGGCCGACGAGGTGGAGTCCCTGACTCCGGTAACGCGGAGAGTGTCGACCCGCCCGCAAGGGGTATTTACGTACGAGGTGGGTATTGTTATTACTCAGCTTTTCCGCCTCCTCTTCCTCCTCTTCCTCCCTCCGCAGCGGAAAACTTCACAGTCGGCCACGTAGCTCCTTCAACCCGGGAGAAATGCTCACGGTGACGCTTCTATAGCATCCGGCCTGCCTTAAGCTGTCGAGTATATATATGTATATATACACACACATATATATATATATATATATATATATATATATATATATATATACTGCTGCTCCCACATTGTATGTCATATTTGTGTAGCCGCTTAGCATAACCGTTAATAGCTAATAACTGCATCGCGAGCGCCCAGACGGAACTTCTTACCGAGCAAGTTACTGCGCCATGGTAAGTTCTTCCTTCACGCCGGCGGGCTGCGCGTTGTGAAGAAGGGGAGTCGGCGTCTTTACTTGTGCCATCGGCCCTTTTTTTGTCGATTAATAAGCGTGTCCTTCGTCCTGCCACCGTTGGGATCTAACCGATGCGTGGGGACGGTGTTTCCTCCCCTTTAACTGAGTGTGTGTGTGTGTAACGGATTCTCGTCCTGTCAGGAATCGGACGATTCGGACTCTCAGTCCGTCCGCAGCGAAGTGATGGAGCCGCGTCCAAGTGTCCCCGCCGGGCTGGAGGAGGACACCGCGGAGGAGGCTGGCGGAACGGTAGGCTCCGGTTCACTTCACACGAACACGCGTGTTGCTGTTGGGGGGCTCCGTGCAGCCACCGAGACCGACCGGGCGAAGCACAACTCCTAATTAGGATTCCACGTGCGGAAGTGTCCTCGCCTCATATCGATACGGTCTACGGTGGTGGTGCGGTGACAGCCGATGTACGCGAGTCACTTGTTTATTATACACATTTGAGCTCAACCAATAGCCTTGTCAAACGTTATACTTGTGTCTGTTATTATTATTATTATAACAATCTAGAACTCCTTTTTATGCGCTTATTATATAGCATGATATTTTACTGTTGAATAATTCACTTTATCATCAAAGATAGCTAATAAAAAAAAATAGCAATATTTCCACAGGACTCTTAGATACAAAAATAGATTTATACTAAAATATATATATATATATATATATAATATTTATGATATAAGAAATATGAGGTTTGAATTCAAATATATATATATATATATATACATACATACTGACATGTGAGCCGTGTCAGATAATCTTACATTTAATCCTATACTATATATGTAATTTCAGTATAAAATGTTACTGTAAATCCCAAAATATTTCCAGTAACTTAAGAACAATGTTTGAATGAAATCGTTAGTTTAACTGCAACAAGTCCTGTGTTGGTATGCATCATGGCTCTTTTTTTTCATCTTTATAAAAAAAGACCACCAACACAAACCACCCTGTATCAGTTGGGCTGGATGGTCTTCCCAGCAGACCTCTTGTCTCTGTAGGACAAGCACACAGGTGTTCCTCATAACATTAACGATGGCTCCGCGCTACAGGTGTGCCTGTTTGTGATGGTGAGCCACTGTGCACAGCAGCAGGGCCCTGAAACTGAAGCAGCTCAATGGAATCCATCATACATTATTTGGACAATAAGATGAGTGCAAATTAAAAACATTGATGGGGGGAGGGAAAAATAACTGTCGGCAGACAATCAGTAACATCAATGTAAAGTAAACAAAGCACACTGTTTGGGTAATCGTTGTTAGCGGGAGGACTACAATGCATCTTGTGAAATGAATGCGGCAGCTGCAGAAATATGACCAGTGGACCGGCCACGCCCCGATGAGCCATCCTGGCTTACTTCTTTGGAATACTAAAGGTTGTTGCCATGGGATGCCGGTGCACAGTTTACCTAAATGAAGCTGGAAGCAAAGCAGAGTTGAGTGTTCAGCCGTCAGAATGTAAAGTTGAAGAATGTCTTTGCCACGGTAACACTCATGTTTTGTTCAAACATGAGTGTTCAACAAGTAGGACAACATATAATGTTGAACAGTGTTGAGGCGTACCAGACAAGGGGGCTCATTTGAATAGGTGTGGCTACTCTAGCTATCGCAGTGCTACTGAAGCCTCTCCAGGTAATGCACAGTATTGTTGTTTTGTTGTTCCACGGTGGATGAAGGACTGCAATGGGTTTGCAAATGTATTTTTAACTTCTGGTGTTTTTTAAAAGGTATTTCAGGTGTTATGTGCAGGGTGTCGTCGTTTGTCTTTTAAACTGTGAGAGAGATCTTCATGTAGGCTACACAGTGCATCTTTAGTTCTCCTCATAAAGTGCTGTCTTCCTCAGGAGCTGAAGTATTGCAGTGTTGTACTGGACCGCCTGCAGGTTGACGACAGGGCTGAAAGGAAAGAGCTCGAGGAGAAAGAAGACATGAACCGCAAAGGTGGGAAACCCGTCTCCCGAATCCCCACTTTCCACAAACGGCCCACCAGTGCAAGCCAGACCCCGGAGCCGGTCGCTCCCAAGAAAGATGCCCCAGTCCCTGGAGCTCAGCCTCCGGGCACAGCCGCAAGTGGGAGCGCGGAGGCCTCGAGGTCCAAGCCACCCGACGTCAGAGAAACGGCACTCCCCTTCACAGCGGTCCACGACACCAATGTCGGCCTGGAAGCCCCCTCTCTGTTCAGCAGTGCAGAACTAGCAATGACGTCGGCCCGTACCCCTCTGACTACTGCGCCCAAGACCTGGGGTTTGTCCGAGCCTGCGCAGTACTCTTCAATGACTGCGAGCCCCAGGCCAGCCATCAGACCAGAGTACGAGTCAGAGCAGCACGTACCAGTGCGAGACCAGAGCAAAGCGTTCCAAACAGAGGCTGACGCCGTGCACGACCCCCCTGAAGAGGAGTATGGTGTCATGGTTAGAAGCAGCATCACTCTCAATGCCGCTGGAGATAAGAAAATGTCCGAGGCTGAGGACGTCCTTCACACAACCGAGGTCTGCCAAGAAGAGGCCATTCTGGATGAGCAGCCGCCGTGGGAGACGGAGCCCACGCACACGGAGCCCACGCACACGCATGAATTTAAGGACAGTCGATCCTCGTCGGACGTCGAATCTGAGGAGGAGTTTGCTGACGAGAAGGGCGAGGGCCACAAGTCCGTGGAGGAGTTTGCTGACGAGAAGTGCGAGGGCCATGAGTCCGTGGAGGAGTTTGCTGAAGAGAAGTGTGAGGGCCACGAGTCCGTGGAGGAGCGCCACGAACCGCTCACAATAAGCTCGCCTGGGGTCTTAGGTCTGGAGGGAAGAGCCGACGTCGCTGACTCCACCTCTCCTGTAGCGCCAGCGAGGTCAATTAAGGTGAGTCATCTTATTGCTTCGTTCTGTAGTCTCGGTGGTCTCGGCAGAGCCAGAAAAAAGGAATGTCACCACCACACCCTGCAGTTACAGCTGAGGCGTGCAGCTCGGCCCCTCGGCTGTTTCCCCAGCCTCCTGTCAAAGTTAAACTGGTGCTACTCTTGTTCCGCAGAGTTCTGGGTGCTCCAGTTTCGCCCTCTTCTGCGTCCTTCCCACCGCCTTGTTGCTTCTCGGGGGGCTCAGCCAGCACGTTTGGCACTACGGCCTTCCCCTGTCGGTGGCTCAGCTGACAGCTCAGCTGGAGCTGCATTGGCTGGAGGGCTTTATCCCAGAGCCTTGTAGCAGCGACTGTCGGTAAGACGTTTTGTTCTCGTGAGCCATTAGCTGTGGCAAAAGTAAGAATTGGTTGTGGTGGCCGGGGTTTTGAATCCGGCCTGTGGCACTGTACTGCATGTCGTCCCTTTTTCCAGTCTCAATCTGCCCTACTGATAAAGAGGCCAAAATAATCACCAATGTCAAAAGCATTCTGAATAAACAAAGTTATTCTGTGATTGTTTTCACTCAGTCAGCTCTAGTTTAAGATTCTGTTTGGTTTGTAAGATATTGAAGCTTTAGTGTCTCTCTCCCCCCTTTTGGCTCAGGGTGCAGCTGGTGGAGAGCATCCCCGTGGGTCTCTACCAGTCTCCTCCCTCCAGACAGAGCATCGCAGACAGCTGGCTACGTCTGCTGGACAAGGCCAACAGCTCGGTGCAAATCGCCGCCTTCTACTTCACCCTGCGAGGCGGCAAGTTCGCGGACTCCTCCGACTCTCAGGTTAGCTCAGTGGCATGCTCTAATCTCACGATGCCGCGATCGTTTGAACCGCTAATGTGTGCAATATCACTGTCACACAATTTGCAGGGAAGACTGGTCTTTGAGCAACTTAAAGGGCTCAAATCCAAAGGTGTGAAACTCCAGATTGCCGTGAACGCCCCCCAGACCTCAAGTGAAGACACGGCAGAACTGGCTGCAGCAGGTACGTTGTCGCCCCAGAGTACGGAGCTCTGTGTCCTGTGCACCGTGAAATGCGCATATTAAAACACACACATTTAGGCTGGTTTGCATCACCACAGGTTAATTTAATCTAGGATTTGTCATAATCAGAGTTTAGCAAAACTGGGTTTAAACTGAGCTAATTTATTTAGGTCAGCAGAGCTCTGTAAAACTAATCTTGGTTTAGTAAATTCAAGTTTAAATCCAAGTTGAATCTGCTCTGTCGTCCTTCACAAAACATTATATTGTTTGCTAGCTAGCCAGCTAAGAAGTCAGCTAGTTAGCCCAACGGTGCCCATCATGGCTTCAATAGAAGGCTTGTTGGCCGAATTAATGGAGCAGTATGCCAAAATAATACTTTTTTAGAAAATAGACAACAGTTTTTTTTTTTTTTCTTACACAGTTTAAAAGTTACACTCAAGTGTAACTTAATTCTGGACCACACTTTTAATTGGCAAATAAAGTTTTGTAAATCTGATTTAGGTCTGGAGAACGAAACTAGACTAAAGTTTAAATGAAAGGTTTCTGAATGTAAGCTTGTTGTCTGGTCCAACGTGATCTAAAAGTTAAACCATGACTGAATCGGGTTTTTAAATGAATTCCTGTGATCCGACAAGTTGGGGTCGTGACTCTGCGGTTCTTATTTTGTTTCCAGGTGCTGAAGTCCGAGAGGTCGACCTCCAGGCTGTGACTGGAGGCATCGTCCACACCAAGCTGTGGGTGGTGGATCAGAAGCACTTCTACCTGGGCAGCGCCAACATGGACTGGCGCTCTCTCAGTCAGGTACCACGGTGTCTGCATTAGTGGACGTAGATCTGATTCCAGTTGAACTGGTATGGCAACCAGTTGATGGCATTGTCCGCTCTAGAACCCAAACTAACGTGTGCGTTTGCTGAAACAAGGTGAAGGAGGTCGGCCTGTCAGTTGAGGACTGCAGCTGCCTGGCCCAGGACGCCGCTCGGATCTTCGGGCTGTACTGGAGCATCGGCGGTGCCAGCAAAGGCTCCCTGCCGCCGTACTGGCCCGCTCGTCTCTCTGCCCTGTCCAGCTCCCAGAACCCCCTGCGGCTGAAGCTCAACGGAGTGCCTGCTCAAGTCTACCTGTCTGTAAGTACACATCTCCTCGATAAGCTTCTTCCAACAGGAATCGTATTTCTCATTCAATATCCTAAGATGGCATATCCTCCCTCCTGTGACATCCGTCTCCTGCAGAGTGCCCCTCCGCAGATCTCAGCGCGCGGCCGCTCCGACGATCTCTCCACCATCCTGTCCGTCATCGGCGATGCCCGGAGTTTCATTCACATCTCCGTCATGGACTACCTCCCTCTGTCTCAGTACACGGAGCCGCTCAGGTGACGAGCCCCAATCCCACTCCCACTGTTACAATGGCAGACATTAAAGGATGGTGTAAACCTCTACGCCGTCACGGGTGTTACAGCAACAAATAGTGCAGCGCAGGATGTCTTGAGAGTCAAATAGTGGGTATTGAGTCACAACACTGATCAGCTGACGAGACAGCTGCTTGTCAGTAAGATGAGGTTCACCTGCTGACTTTACAGAGACGTGCATGACTGGAGAGCTGATCAGCAAGTGTCCAAACACTTTACCGTGCGCTGGTCCTTCTCTCTCAGGTTCTGGCCGGCCATCGACTCGGCCCTGCGCGCGGCCGCCTGCACCAGAGGCGTACAGGTCCGACTCCTGGTCAGCTGCTGGAAGCACTCCCCCGCCGCCATGTTCCCCTTCCTGCAGTCCCTGCTGGTGCTCGGCAGCCCTCAGCTGAAATGTGACATCAACGTGGTGCGTTGGGAGATTTTAGTTCCCTGCACAATGACTCAGACATGGCGACTCAAACAGAAGGCCAATGTATCCTAAACTCCTGGTGTTTGGTTTCCGTGCAGAAAATGTTTACAGTGGCCTCAACGGCAGAGCAGATGAAGATCCCCTTCGCACGAGTCAATCATGCCAAGTACATGGTCACAGACAGAGTGGTCTACATAGGTATGCTATCACCAATTACTGGCCTCTGTAAAGAACAGAGACAGATCCTCTGTGTCAGGCTCCGGTTGTTATAAGACGTCTTTCGTTACCTTTTCAACTCGCTGTCGTCATCCAAATATTCAGCCATGACATTGAACATCTTCTAGGTAACATTAAGCTCAGCTTTATGTACTCCAACATCAAAACAAAAACCCAGACTTACCAGCTCTTACTCACGTTTCCACCGCTGCCTCCCGGCGACAAGTTACGACAAGTCACGCGACGCGACAACAAACGGAGCGGTAAAGGAAAAGGTTTTATTTCTCTGGAGAGTCCATACATGAAGTTGTCCCACACTCATAACAATCTGATTCCGTCAGTGGCAAAAAACAAGCGAGTATAGTTTTGAAATACATTTCAGAGGGAAATATTTTGCCTTTTACTCCCCTACATTGGCAAGTTACTAATTTTGCAGATATTTCATGCAAAACATGTAAATCGCTTCTAAAACATGAGGCTTTGTTCAGAGAGCACCACTTAAGTCTGGAATTGAGTTTAGATTAATTTTATATTAATATTATATATCAGATGAAAAATAGCCTCTTGGCTAACTCTGGCACATTTACAGAAATGTTTATATTAATGTGCACTGTCCCTTTTTATTAAATAAGTGTAGCAGATACTTTCCAACCTGATTTTATTGCAGATCAACTTGCTTCCGGAAAATGCAAAAGTCTAAAACCCACTTGTTTTCTTTTTCTTTAATGGAACTCAATGCGCGGCGGGGAGGGTGTGAATCTCACCAACATGTTCGCTGTTGGTCATGCGCTCTAACCAGTGTGTCCGCGTTCACAGGGACGTCCAACTGGTCCGAGAACTACTTCACCCAGACGGCCGGAGTGGGCTTGGTGGTGAACCAGACCGGCTCTGTGGTTGAAAGGGGCCAGGAGACCCTGCAGAGCCAAGCAGAGGAGCTCTTCCTCCGAGACTGGATGTCCCAGTACGCCAGCAGGCTCTCTCTGGACGACATGGACGTCTGCCCCCGCGGCCCGCACTGAGGGGTCGTTGCGCAGTGAAGATCGCTGCATCCTGCCACTTGAACTTTATTCGGCTTCTGCAGAATCCGCTTCCTGTGCCGTGTGAATAAACACACTTTATTTGTATTGCCGTTCCCGGCCGGCTGCCTGTTTTTTTTTGTATATAATTGCATTTGCATTTTTGCGGAGGTATGAACTGTTAGCTGCGAGCTGCCGGCTCAGCCATCGCCATGTTGAGAGGCAACAAATGATCCCATTCCCAGATATAGCACCGTTAATGCATTTGTCTCTGAAGCTGTCAATAGGATTTAATGTAGTTAGTCAAACTATCTGCATGGATAGACCCCTCTTGAGGAGATAGTTGTTTTGTGTCAACTGACCCTTTAAATGTTTCTGAACATGTTTTTTTATAAGTTACAAGAGTTGGATGAGGGTTGTTTTTTTTGCCACAAAATGAAATAAAAACCCAGAGTGCTTGTCTGACTTTGTCTCAGGTCTGATGGTTAAGGTATCTTTATTTCCACATTTGAGAATCTTAATTTCACTACACAAATGACAAACATTAACATAGTAAACATACAAATGGAAACCAACTAGAACCTACTTTAAATCTAAAGGATCTTGTTATATGTGCAAAAGAAATCATAATAATGGACCCTTCTTTCTTTAATTTAAATCTGAGTGTCCGTGACGTCTGCTGCAGTGCAGGTTCTTCACTTCTCAATCCATGTTAGAGTCTCTGCTCAATGCCAGAATCTCGCTGTGCAGCTTCACCATCCAGCTGCGTTTACTCCACTAGAGACAGAGGGGAAAAAAAGACGAGCCTCGGCGTAGCGCCATTGGCTCCGCCTCCGATCGGGGCCGCCGTTGAAATCCTTCCACTTCCACAGAGGGCTTGAAGATGCCCGGAGATGGACGAGTTCCTCGCTGCCCTCATTCCATGGAGAGCTGCACACTGTCCGTCTGTCCCTGCTGCTGGTCAAATTTCCTGGCTGAAAGACCGGAGAACATTTTCATTTACCCAGAATGTAACACGGTCGAGGTCATCGAACTGAAACATCAAACATCTGTCCCTTCCTCGTTAACTACTTTGATAATCAGATCTCTTTTCCATAGAAGGGACAGGGTGACACAGCCACGTTGTCCTGTGCGAGCTCCTCTGATGCTCACCCAGAGAGTACATCTCCAGCTGCTGCCGCAGGCGGACCTTCTGCAGGCTGTCGTAGAAGTTTGGCTCCGGGCTGCTGCCAACGGTGGGGGGCAGAGTGAAGATGCGCATGATCTTCCTCTTGTTTCTAGGTAAAAGGTGAACACACAGACAGGTTTCAGGAAGAGAGCGGCCATATTGCCACTACAGAATATCACCTTTCATTTCTGGCGATTCACACCAAAGATCTAAATGGACCTGATGCTAAATACCTTGAGTTTGGAGGAGTTACATGAATGCAGAATTAGCATGACAAAGGATGTTTATTGCTAAAGTAATACCGCACGATGTACGCTTATCTCCCTGTAGTTGAATGATTTGTAGTTATTTCTCTTTTTGTGTTTGTTTTGACAAAGAAATGTCTGATATTGTTGGGATCAAGATGAAACGATCGTCAACATATTCAAAGTGACCTTTAGTGGGACACAATACCCTATTGTGTGACACATGTCATATCAATAAACAACACTGTATGAAAATGATGTTTCTGTCGTGCATTTCTTATATTATTTTCTATTTTCTTAAGTCACAGTATAGGACACTATGTCCGGTGCAGTTCAGTGAGATGGTCAACAAACAGTGAGCGTTTAGTGATATATATTTACTCAAATGTCACACACACGATAAAACAATTCTAATATATATTATTTTTGTTTTTAATGTTTATCTTGTGTGAAATTATATATCTATATCGATAGAGATAGAGATATATATATCTATATCTATCTCCAACCATACATTAAGCATTAAATGAGTGAATAGTGGCTGCGAGTGCTCACTTTCTGGCGTACATCAGCAGGCCGAAGCTGACCAGGATGACCAGCAGGTAGACGTTGGTCGCCTCGTTCCAGGCCTCGTGCACCGAGTAGTCGATGGTCTCGGGCTCGTTCCCGTGGCCCCCCATTGAAAGACGGCACAGCGGGGCTAAACCTGTGAGACGGAGACTCCGCAGCAGCGCTCTTAGCTCCCGTTCAGTTCAGGCTAGCGACGGGACACGACCGAGTGCCGTAAACACCGACGTCATTTCCACCTTCTTCGTCTGTTTCCGTTTCCGGGTAGCGCGTGTCCGACCACGACGATAATCTTTCTTCTTCAGTTTTATTTATTGGCGGTTGGCAAACTCCACATTTATTAGACAGCTGCAGTTACTGTGAAGGCACGATGTCCGATGTCGGACTATTGTGCCATTGCCATGACAATCGTGCCACGGCGCCATTCCTCAAATTCAATGTATACTCATTGTACTTGTTATTTAATCAATTAATGTGACCGTGTAAACAATATGTATGGCCTATTTGTGTGTCTTATGATGAACAGACGATTGTTAAACAACATAAACTTATTTTATATGCATTGAATGTGTTGTAACTTCTGTCCATCCGGGGAGAGGGATCCTCCGCTGTTGCTCTCCTGAAGGTTTTAACAAAGAGTATTTAAATAAAATAGAAGCTATAATTATAATATATTAATTATTATAATAATATATAAATAAAAAATAGAATTTATATATACAATACATTACCAGAAAGTATGCCTCCCCAGCAAAAAAATAACATAATTATTATACATTAATTATAATAATAATCTAAATAAAATATTTAATTTATATATAAAAAGGCAATACATTAACTAACAGTATGCCTCCACCACAAAAACAAATTATATATAATGATAATATATAAATTATAACATATAAAAATAAGCAATACATTTAATTAGTTAATGTGTGAATGAGTATGAATGGTTGAAAAAGTAAGAATGGGTGTGAATGACATGTTTCAATTATTCAATGTTAAAATGCTTTAACTGAAAGAAATACTAGAACAAATAGAATTACTAATTAAAAATCCAAACTAGATTGTTAAGCCATCCATCAGGAGCAATGTCCAATTTATTTATTTAGCCATTAATATTAATAAATTAATAATATAAAGTTATCTCAAAATATACAGTAACATCAATGGAGAACCACATTTGACCCAACTTTGTGATGCAATTATAGCCAGCTACCATCACTCATCACAGATGTTTTATGTCAATAGAAGTTACACTATTAGTTGTATACTTTTAGTCCAGAGCACATATTTACTTTTGATACTATAAAGCTGAAAATCACCCTGGACTAGATGTTTTTAACATAGCAGCATAGAACTGTGCCAGCTAACCCCTTCCCCCCTAAATGACCAACTCAAAAATATACCTGCACCGTTAGTTTTCAGTGCATAGAGAATAGGACCTTCCACATTGAGATAAGAAGGAATAAACAAACAAAATAAATCTATATATCTGCATTCTTTAATTTGAGTCTGAACGCACTTGAAGGAAACGCCACCACAGACGAGAACAATAGGATGCAACAATGCCAATTTATTTGTCAAGTTTACAGTGGATCAGAACTATCGAGTGGTGTGCACACAGTCCTGCCTGAAGCACCAACAGGGCTTCTCTGGTAATCCGTATGCTTCAGCCAGTGATAACACAGGGGACCAGTGCTCCATCGTGGTCCGAGAGGAGCCAGTTCATGGAGAAACACGAGCGGAGGGTTCAAATCTACTGGACTCAACCGGTCTGCCTGGTGGTTCAAGTTTAACTTAAAGTTCCGTTTAAACTGTTTGTTTTAACTACATATAAATCAGGTAAATTATCAGCTATGATACTTTATATACACAAACACCTTTGTTGCATCACGCTGGCTTATTTTTATTATTTTTTTCAAAAGTATCTTATTTTTCAAAATAGAGTTTTACTAATTCATAACTACAGAATACATAAAGCTGCATTTACCATAATTGCGGCGAAGAAGAACTTTATACAAGAGACAGACGAGAGCCATGGCCCAGTACACACAGCAAAGACTGCAGGCTTTCAGGCCAATAATCAATGTGTGCAACAGCCGAGGAGCTGCGGGAAAGTGGTTCTTACACGGTGGACAAAACGGAAACGAAAAAAACATACAAAAGAAATAATCTCTCTCTCCTAGCGAATATGACAACAGCATGGTGGCTACGACTTCACAAAAAAGCTCATGTGGGGGGGGGTTCGGAAAGTTAATGGCCCAACGTCGGATGCACACGCACTTAAGAAACCAGCTCCAAGTTCAGCGCCAAAAAAAACCCTACAAACAAACCGGCCATAGAGTACGTTGACAGACGCAATATGATCTGTAAAAACTTCTTATAAAGACTTCACCGATGCTCGAATGCTTCAAAGTTATCGCGGTGGTCAAATCATTTAAGAGAATATGCTCGCAGAAGTAAACGATTATTTCGGTCCGTCTCGGGCAAAACAATACAGGTAGGAGTGCTAGTGTGTGTGTGTATATATATATATGTATATATATATATATATATACACACATACACATACATACACACACACACACACACAAAAAATGGGAAAAGAACATCAAATGAAACCTTTATCACCAAGTAAAACCTGAAAGCAAGCGGTAAATATGCTGTTATTTATCATGTATTTACAACACATAAGCTATTTTTCTAAACAGGAGTAAGCGAATAACGAAGCCAGTTGTTAGTTATTGGACCACACGGTGTCAGTGACGACTTTAAACATGCAGATTCAGTGCTCCCTCGAGGCCTGAAGGAGTGGAAGGGGACCACGACACTCGGCGGGTAGAAAGACAGAGAGGCTCCACACCGGGGACCTCTTAATCTCAGATGGACATGTGTCCTCTTTTTGTGGGGGTGACTTCAAGCATCCCCATGTAGAGACATGGCGTATCAATGCAAGGTTTCAAACTCAGGATTGTTTCCCCCAGATGTGTCGCCACGACGACACTCCTATTTACAGTCAATCTGCTGTCACGTTAAAACTGCCTCCGCTTCTTTCAGGCCGCTCTGACTTTGTGTGTATCGTCGTAACACCACCTGCAGCAGTTTAAACCAGAGCAGAGTGGGGATGTAAAATACTGCCACTGTTCCGCCCCCTTGCACATCAAAGAAGAAATAAACACCCGGTTTCCTGCACAACGTGGTCTGGACTCTGTGCCCTCTCTGTCCTCCTACCAGCGGGGGCTGCATTAGTAGCGGGGGATGTGTGCCGTTACAGCATCTACAAGCTTGTTAACGGTATTAAGCTGAAATACCTGCCCGTAGTATCGCGCGCGCGTGTGTGTGTGTGTGTGTGTGTGTGTGTGTGTGTGTGTGTGTGTGTGTGTGTGTTTTAGCAGTATTGCTGTAGCAAGGCTTCGTCGTGATCGCGGCGGCTATCAGCTTTAGCACTAGCGGCGCTACACTAGTATTAGCACGCTGTGTGTCAAGCTGTGTTGGGGACTACTGCAAGCTCTTCCTGCCCGTCGGACACTACTCGGCAGGTTAGCCTCCTTGAGGCGGCTGCGTGCGGCGGCGGTGGTTCGGGGAGCAGCGCGGTCCATGAGCTCTGAGGGGGAGAGGGTGAGATGGGGGGCCGGCGTAGAGGGAGCACTGATTGAGTCACTGGTGTCACATCAGTATGTCCAGGTCGTCAACGTGGCCGCCGTCCTCCTCCGTCACCCGTAGCGCCAGCACTTCCTCGTTCAGGAACAGTCCGCTCAGGCGCTCCTTGCGGGCCTGCCGCTGCTCTTTCAGCTGCCGCTTGCGCATGGCCTTCTGCTGGAGCTTGCGCTGCTTGGAGCGTTTCTGAGAGACGGCGTGGCAAGAGAGAGGTTGGAGGAGATACCGAGATGAGGATCAAGGTGGCAACAAATTAACCAGAATAGTATCAGAGATGGCAATGTCTCCCTCTGGGATGCTTTCACACACAAACACACATTTCTTACTTTAGAGTCTCGTATACGTTCTGCAGCGCTGGAGAGGTTGCCATCGCTGTGAGCTCTGCTAATGTTAGCAACACTGCTTCCGCTGCAGGCCGATGCCGTACCACCTGGAACACAACGTGACGCAGACGGTTTCACAACCAGGAAGAGAGCTCAAAACAGTTGGAGCGGCGCTCAAATTTGAGCTTGATGTTACAAGATCTGCATCTCACCTGCCACGGAGTTGGAGGCCGTGGAGCCAGCGGAGGAGCTGGCGGAGCTGACCATGCTGGCGTTGCTGCTGCTGGCCACGCTGACGCCGCCAGTGCTGGCGCTGCTGTGGCTGCTCCTCTTCCAGCCCTCTCTGGTGCTGCTGGCCCGCTGCCTGGGGCTGTGCTCTCTGATGTAGTTACGCACCTGGTGACGTCACACGGGGGTAGATAATGATAAATGAGCTTAAGACTTAAAATATAATCTGACTTTCATGTTCATGAACAACGCTTAAAGCTTTTCGAATTTGCAGACGGTTGGTGAATCCCTGAAGGTGTGGCAAAAATGCAGCCAATGACGATCTATTACCCGGTGACTCTGCATTGTCGACTGGTTGATTAACGGTGCGCTTCAGAGTTTCTGCCCACCTGCTTGAGTTTCTCGTCCGTGAGACAGTTGAGCTCTATGATGAACTCGCTGTCGGTGGGAGAGATCTGAGCACAGGGGTCGATGATCTTGATGATGTCCAGCTGTTCTCTCAGGCCCATCTCTGTGCTGACCTTCCGACTCAGGTACTCGATGTACTCCACCTGGAGAGAACAGGACGCATCGGTTGTGAGCTTCGCTCCTTTCATCCAGGTATCTCCCCCATCACTGAGTGTTTGACTGTGCGTAGGGTCGGCTTTGTTTACCTGCTCGTCGTTGGTCATGGCACTCCATGGCAACTCATCCAGGTTGCGATGAGGGTGGGTCTTGGGCCTCCTCTTGGAAAACAGACAGGGCGAGCTTGGCATGCTCGGGATGATGTCAGAGAGGACATCGCTGCCACTGGCGATGTCACTTCCTGGCAACTGGGAGGACAGAGGTGAGACTCATTATCTCTTCCGTCCCCAAAGCACTTGAATTAAAACCAGCAGTCTTTTTTTTTATTTTTTATAAATCCCTTCCAGGTTGGCTAACCAGCCAGCTAACAACCAACCTGCCACTCAAACTCGCTGTCGGACCAATCCCAGTAGGTGCTGATAGAAGAGGAGACGTCACTGCAAACACTGCCCTCTGGAAACAGGTCCAGGGAGGTCAGTTCCTGGTCATCCAGAAGGGAGTAGCAGTCGTCCTGGTCCCCCACAGACACAGAGGAGAAGAGCTCCTCGCTGCATTCCGAGCTGGCGACGCTGGTACCACAGGAAGTAAGGTTCCACCTGGGGGAGAACAGTGAGTGAACGTCAGAGCGCATTCTGTGAGGCCTTTCTGGAAATGGTTCAGATTGTTTTTCTGAGACAGAGAGGCGTACGCCCAAGAGAAGGAGCCACCTCAACCATGGAAAAGCCTTTGCACATTATAAACATTCATCTTAACAAAAGGATAGGCAAAAAATATATTATGCAGAAGTCACTGAGCGCAATATTTAGACCTAGGATTCTTCAAAATAAGAGATTAAAACTCTGCTCTTTCACATGATGCACATACATTTTTGTCTGCCACTACTTCAACTACTTTGTTATAAAGGTGGATATCTATGTCTAAAGAGTTTTACGTCACAGACACACGCGTGTGAACACAAATACACACACTCTCCACTTGCCTGTTGCTGTTGAAGCGGTGTAGGGGATCTGTTCTGTGGCAAGATGAGAGTTGACAGCCAAAGTCACTGACATCCAGGGTCCCCACATCGCTGAGGTTGGTTCTTTGGGAGAGGAGAGGGAAAGGCTGCTCCGGGGCCAAGAACTTCTCATACAGAGACTCAGACATGGCTAGGTGTACCCGACACAGAAACAGAGGCAACGGGTAAGAGAAACGTAATGGGACCCTTTTTAATAGAGCTCTTAATAATCACCACCACATTGAATGAACACATCTGACGTACACTGAAAACAACCAACGCTTTACAAAAGGCAGTATGTATTGGCTATACAGGTGTCCATGATTGCGTCCACAGGATATTCAGCTTTCATTTGTTTACAAAAGTCCCTGATGCAAAGTCTACACAACAGACACTGCTCATGAACAAAGCTTATTTAGAACACCACACCATCAGCATTGTGCCTGTAGCAAAGTTGAAGTATACTATTGGATTTGACATAACGTTATTTTCTGTAAAGTAAATATTGGATCGAGTCAGGCAAAAATATATGTATAGTTTTTTTTGAATAATTAGGTTACGGGATGCAATATATCCATTTACCCCAGATGTGCAGAGATTTATCAATAGGGGAACATGTGTACATAAGTGCTGCATATTTATGTATTTTATGATATTGTACTTCTGTGGTTTGGGTTGGGAAGTGAAATAAACGTCACACTGAGAAATCAAACTGTGCTTCTAACGTGTTGTCGTCGTCCTCCAGCTGTATGACCCGTACAGAGTGGCACCTTCCATTACAGACATGATGAGCTCAAATGTAAATAAAGGCAGCTGCAGTAATGTGGTACACAGTTAATTAACAAAGCCACACTTTCATTCAAATGTGATGGAGCAGCAACATCAGCTCATTCGCATTGGGGACCATCTGCGCGGAGCAGACTCGTGAATGTCGTGGGCGTAACTTAGGAAGCTAAGGGGAATGCTAACGCTCGGGTTATTTGTTGACAATCCACGTTTAGCATCAAACTGCAGGAATTGTTGTTTTTCTCACCAGACGGAAACGCTTTACTGCACACAAAGTAGATTTGTCGTAACAAATAAGACCGAGTGCAGCATTAGAGACGGACAGCTGCCTATCGCTAACGTTATACAGGAGACGTGAAGGCGAACAGCCTGTGGTTAGAGCACAACACACGCTAACTCCGTGAGCTAACGTTAGCTGCTAATCCTCCAAATGTCCACGTAGCGATCACCAAGCCGACCAACCGACACCGAGCTCGCGCTGGCGCCGGCCTGTTCCCCACAAAACACACTCACGCGGGTTACGCGCCAGGCGACGCGGTGGTGGAGGCGCTAGCTACATCAAAACACCAACCTTTTGTGGTTCAAAGAATGACCATTTCTGCCACCTCCATTTGCAAATCCTTTCTTTTCCAGCGATGACCTAAGTTGTCACCGCGAGACTCCCGGGAGCGAGCGCAGCGTCACGTGACGCGAAGGCGGAAGCTGTCAGAGTAAAAAGAGAAACGAGCTTTTTTTTTGTTTTAAGTAGCACAAACGGCTGTATTTTGGTAAAGATACTAATTTAGCTATTTAGCTGTTAACTCCACAACAGGCGTATTAGTGCACGGTGAGTCATGTCTTCAAGCCACACAAAGGACTCCAGCTTTTTGGGAGGCAGGATACCAGCGGAAATCGAGTCACTGTCGAAAAACCTGAAGGATGTGGACCAAGAGACGTTCAGAAAGATACTGAAAGGTGAATGCCGTTTTTAACCTGGTATCGTTACATGTTAGTGTCTCTTTACATAGCTACTTCTAGGTTTGAATGTGTGTAGCTAATACCTGTATTAGTGGCTCATTGTAATACTGGGGCCACCAGCAAGTTTAAGTGTTACTATGTTGATGTAACGGTCTCTGCTGGACCCCGTGACCCCGTGACCCGAGCACTTGAAGACATTCAATAAGTGAGTGAGCCAAATGTGCCTGTGGATTCCTGTCTGTCCAGCTGTGGTCAGCGGCCTGGAGGGGAAGGACTGCAGGGTGGCGATGAGGTCGATCGCGGAGAGCAGCCCGGTCCCCCAGGAGAGACTCAGTCATGTGGTCGCTGGGACGTACAGGGTGCTGTCTGAGGCCATCCGCTTGCCCACGGCGTCCCTGAAGCAGGAGGTGAGCTGCTGGTCAACGCTGGAGATGAGATGATGTTGGAAGTGCATACAGGCACCAGGCACCCTTTTTTCACAGCAGACGTGTCGACATGTCATAGCATGGAGAAAAAACATTACTATAATGGTGACCGCTTTGGATTCAGGTGCTTCCCACTGTCACGATTTGCCAATACGCCGAAAAGGAGAGAAAATAAATAATGAATGTTATTAGTTTCTTACAAGACAGGCCATTTGCCCTAATCCCTTGCTCCATACTTCTTACTGAGTATGTGTGTGTGCTGACACTGGAAACCATAGGGCTTTCTCACTGAAGACATTTTACAAGTCACAGGAAAAAAGCACAGGTGGAAATATTACAACTAATAATGAATTCCACACAACACACCTGTTTGGGTATCGAGGACAACGCACGCTAATGTTATCGTTCGCATAGAACTACACATCTTTAGGATGTACACATCATTAAATCTTGGATCAAACGATACTTAACGTTGGGTTTGTCTCCACGTTTAGGCCTTCAGAGAAGATCTTAGAGAACTGAGGTAAGGCCGGTCATTTCATCACACACAATGTTTTGATGCGCTTACGCGTTTCAACCCAGAGTGCCTCAATTTGCTGTTGTCTGTTTGGTCTATTAGGATACCTGAAGACTTCATCACAGATTTCTCCAGTGTGGTTTTTGGCAACAGGTTTGTTGAATTTACAGCCTCTGAATTTAGACTTTTATACATTTAGTCTCTGTTTTTGTGTCTTTTCCTTTGGTCCAAGTTGGGTTTGGTTTTCATCACCACGGGTCTGGGGTCAAAAGATTCATGAAGAAATGGTTTCTGTGTGAACCCCCTCTCTTTGTACTGGTAGACGTGCAGCTCTAGACGCAGCGACCTCCCGGAACGACCCACACCTCACCACGGTAGAAGACTTTAAATGGAGGGTGGATGTCGCCATTTCCACAAGGTAATGTACCTTCTGAGAGAAGTTTCACCCTCCAACCAGTCCATAAAGGCTTTTCTGTTGGGTGTCTTTGTTGGGTGAAAAAAATCTCTTCCATAGTGTGAGGTGTTTTTGATGTCTCTGCTTTGGTTGTAATGAATACAAGACGAGGTGGGTGGTTGGACTGAGCCTGCTAAATAAACAGATGCGTACATTTTGGAAACATTTCTCTTAGAAAATGTAATGTGTCTCCTCTCTCTCTCTCCACAGCTCTTTAGCCAGGGCCCTGCAGCCTTCTGTCCTGATGCAGATGAAACTATCGGATGGGAGCTTTCACCGCTTCGAGGTACACAAACAATTGATTTGTTCCTGACGGTCTCTTTGAAATGACCTGTTTTCACTCTGAATGTACGTGTTCCAGATCATGAATACAGAAGCTACTCAGTCTAATCCTTCCAGTACTGAAGGTGTATAGAGCAATGTGTCTTATTCATGAAAAAGACATTTATTAATTACAGCCTAACCTAGAACCTATTTCTGATACACTGCGACAGTAAAGTCTATTTGTTTATGCAATAATGGCACGATAAACTTTTCTACATTCACTACAAAGCGGAACAGTTACTACGATATAACTCTTCTATCTCTTAGCAAATGAACATTTATCTAACACTGTTTATTTCTGTTTTTACAAACCTATTAATTACAAATGACAATATGCAATCCGACAAAGTATTGTGGTTTCATTGTGCCAACAGTAGCAACCTTTCTACCTTCACAACCCAGAAACAACCATTATAATATCAGAGTGACATTTATAACTTGTGCTACAAACATACGAATGTGCTCATTTTAAATAAAGGACATATACATTTTTTTTTTAAAACAACACATAGAGAAACTCAGGAGCGAAATGGATCCAATCTTCAACAAGCTAGTGAGATGCATTGCTCAACAGGGGGCGCCATACTCCATACATACTTGCCTGCTGATTTCAGGATGGATGCAGCTTTCAAAGGAGGCTACTAATGTGGACAGAGGCAGGAGGGAGGACTTGCATTACGGCGGTCGCTGTACATACTGCTGCAGTTACGTGATGAGATTACAGCAGAATTAGAAGATTAGCAGCAGCATCCGGTGGGCAGATTCTATTGATGGATGTACCTTATCTCCACATTGATATGCTTTTCTCAGGATCTGATCCAGAGTCTGCTGCTGCTGTAATCTCTCTTCTTAATCAGCAGATGTATCTTTTTTTAGTACAGTGATAAAAAGGGCCAATGACTTGAGTCCTTAATACAGGAATGAGAGGCACAGAGATGATGGTAGATATAAATAACACCACATGTATGTGTGGAGTTCATTGTTGCGGGAGTGACCCTCTTTCACCCTGTAGGGAGGTCAGAGGTCGGACTCAGGAAAGGCTTGTTCAATGTGCAATTCAAGGCCTGTTAGACTTCTAAGAACTCTTCCAGTGACCATTGTTGCCTTCTTTGACAACCCTTTAATGTTGGGGCAAACGTAATGACAATCAATGTTGTTGTTTTTTAACAGAACTCAAAGTTTAAAAAAAAAAAAAATTGTAGGCCTTCACCAAACAGTTGAGCTGTCCCTTCATGGTTAATGTAAAATACAAACCCAGTTATTATGCTAATATTATATGTTAGTATACCAACATATGTCTGGAAGTTATCTTGGAACTAGAACTATTCCCAGCACCGGTATCATTTTCACATATTTGCTAAAACTAATGATATTAACAACAGTTTATGTTTAAAAACTGGTTATGTTTTTTTAATTTTTTTTTAATACCCTCTTTTCTTCACTGATATTGACACAATACTTATGAGGATTAACTAAACAACAAATCAAACACACAAAAAGTCCCAGTAGTGCATCATTGCCAGACAGTTTCCAATCATTCAAAATTCATAACACGAGGCGATCAAAGCTCTTGTCGTTTCCTTTTTACATGTCCTTTACCCACATTCCAATAGCAAGTACATCCATATTCTACCACAATAGTAAAATGATCCTGGTTTTAAAAGATCATGGGAGACGGGTGTGGAGAAAAATGGCCATCGCTAATACTATACCGTATCGTTAACGTGTTTCCTTGTCAGTCAACTGTTGTCTTCTCGTTCAGGTCCCGGTGTCCAAATTCCAGGAGCTCCGGTACAACGTGGCTCTGATTCTCAAAGAGATGAACGATCTGGAGAAGAGGAACATCCTCAAAATCCAAGACTGATTTACCACGTTGGCCTGTTGGTTCATCCGATGATTAATCTGACCGCCATGTTGTTCTGATTCGACGGCGTTGGCGTCCAACGGTCTTAACTGCTGACACGTGCATAATGGTAGAAACAGGTATCCAGCTGGCTGCGCCACAGGAGCTACTAACGATGACTAAACTGAGGGCAAAAGAGACCAGGGCTTGTTGCCTTTTATTTAAAAAGTAATCTATAAGTTCACTCTTTCCCTTGCCTTGCAGTAAAGTGTACATATTATCCCATTGAATGGTTGTTGGGAGATTTGAGCCGGTTGCAAAGCCTCCACGGTGCCAAAATACAAACGCAGTCAAGTGAGCACTCAGACACTCTCTTACTAAGGAGCCACTTTCTCTGGTGTCATGTGACTCTGCACATTTTGTCCACATTCTTCTGAAACATGAGGATTCACAAAAAAGTCTCTGAATAAACCTTTTTTCTACTCATGTATAGCACTGGGAGAACAAACATGTTTACTCGTCTCTTGGGTTGTAGCACTATTGAATATGAAGAAAAGTGGTTCCCATGGTTATTTTGTATGTTTGCCGTAATGACATCAAGACTTGTTGCCTCTCGATGAAACGTTTCTCTAATAAAATCTGTCCATTCCTGCACAAGCAAAGACTGATTTGAACCAAGGTAACGACTCACTCGTTCAACACTTCTCACCGACACGGCGCCATCACAAACACACGAAAGTGGGAGCCTCAACGTAAGTGATAAATAGCTGGAAAATTATATAACGATGCGGTTTCAAAAGCTCTTATTCAACAAAGCCTTCAATCATACAGTGAGTCAAGGCTTATGCACCTCGTTGTGTAAGCAAATGAACCGAAACAGAACCGAGGAGTGTCTCATAAAGCCTGCGCCCAAGAGTTCATTTAGCACGGCCTTTTATACATTCTTCTCAACACTTGGAAGAATTGCTCTCCAAAATTGACACAATTACGGTTCACTGAAATCTCCATGACTATCGTCTCAATATATGGTTTGTCAGCTTCTCGTGCTGCCTTTAAAAAAAGCAGTCTGAGCAGCATCGATTCTGACTAACACTTTGGTCCAGACGGAAATATCTCAACAGCGATGTGGTCCACGGCTCCCAGAGGATGAATCCTATTGACTCTGGCGTTGACCTTTCATCCATCGCCACCATGAGGTCGACATGTTTTGGTTTTAGGTGAAATGTCAAATCTAAGAATATTGGCTGGCTGGTGATACAATTTGGAACACACGCTTATGCTTACGCTGGACTGCAGATGTCCACTTAATGAGGCCGCACACCAAGAATGATGGGACTCACGTTTCCCCAGCAGCTTCCTGGAGTCTGTGCCAGCATATAAATAATTCAGATGAAAAAGTTGTATAATTCAAAATCTATTGCCTAGAAAATGCATTTATATTCACAAAGCACTAAATAGGCTTTGAAAACAGGAAGTACAGGAGTAGAGATCA
Source organism: Cyclopterus lumpus (assembly GCF_009769545.1). NCBI lineage: Eukaryota > Metazoa > Chordata > Actinopteri > Perciformes > Cyclopteridae > Cyclopterus > Cyclopterus lumpus. The sequence continues at coordinate 6,005,758 of NC_046975.1, read as the reverse complement.
CTATTTATATAGTAATTAAAATCTGTAAAATATTTGGATTAAACATTTAAAATAAAACCAGAGAATTGTGTAGGGTTTTGTCGTGGCACTCAAGTTGCAGACACTTCGTTCTTCAGGGATCATTCCTCCCCGCTAGTGAAGTTCAAATCGGATTCAAGACGCCTCGTCACGTGCAAACTGCATGTTTACGCGTTGTTTCCATAAGGAATCAAACACGATGCCTCTGGTGTTTTATATAAGCGCATGCTTGTCATCCATCACATGAATATCTCTCTTTCTTGACAGACAGTCTGTGCTGTGGAGACCGGACTAGACTGCGTTGGTGGCCTATTCAGATGCAAACATAAGGACATTTCAAGATGTGGAGGGACTCACAGATCTGTGATCACGTGTGGGTGTGTGTGTGTCTGTGTGGGTGTGTGTGTTGGCGTGCTTGCGTAACACTCTTGATTGTCCTCATTTGCATATATATATGTCAGTCTGTCTCAGTCTGCTGCGGTGTGCATGTCGGTCAGCGACTGTGTCTGTGGATTGAGTTCACGGGCCGACCTATGTGTTAGACACCGCCACTACTGACATGGACACGGATCGACTGACCAGCCCCTCATCTCCGCTCACACGCGCGGCCAACACGTTTTATTTTGAGGCTGCAGGATACCCTAGTTCAGGTCGTGCTATTAATACCACGTGGTCTCGTGTCAGGGCAATGCGGGGGACAATCCCATAACCGGAGGTGATTAACCTCTGACCTTAACCCACCTCTGGTCTCACAGTGAGTTGATTGCGGCAAGACTTGTGTGACGTGTCCTGTACGCCACGCCATTCACCCTTTAATAGTCACACCGTCTAGTTTTAACTGAGGACTTAAATAATACTGCAAGTGCTATAACACACACTGTGGCTCTTACCAGGTACCAGTTGTATACTTGTTATACTCATACAGTAAAACATTAGATCGCAATCCAGTGAGAGGCTTTTTTAAGTCTCACTCCTGATACATTTTTCTTTATTAGTAGTAGTGGAACTACCAAACATAATAATACAGCTTTACTTCAACAAACTTCTCAATGTATGATGTCACTTATTGTTGTTATAAAACCTTTATGCAACACTGACTGAGGACAATGGCGGAGGCCTCAGAGTGCTGGTGAGAGACTGCTCTCCAGAAGTACAGTTTGTGGCAGAGTAAGATCTATCCACTGTACTCAAAATGCTGCCTGTGTGCCATAACATTTAGCATAACTAAAAACATGGAAATGGAAATGTTACTTAACTTTAACTTGTTATATGACGGCTGAAGGAGTCACTTAACAGGGAAGCCTGAACTTGTAGCGGGTGATTAGCTATTTTTCCTGTGTAATTATATGAACAATACGCAGAGATAGAATGCCTCTGAAAGTCCCTTGGATTAATTATCGTACCACCGATAACTAAACCAAAAACATGTTGTAACACCGACTGTTACATGGCAGATTGTGTTTTCTAAACTCGTCCAATGAGAACAGCTGACCGGCACCACGTGACACAACTTTTACGTAACGTTCTTTTTCTTTCTTTCTTCTGCGTCGCTCCATTGAGGATATTACGGATGCTTCCTGGACCCGACCGTGACCGCGTCAGTAGACTTCCCGGCAGCACGCGCAGACATGCTCCGCAGCGGGTGTTTTGACCAGACACGCGTCACATAGGTGAAGGGGGCGGACGGACTTCTCGCAACTTGCGGGCTATGGGGACAGAGAGCGAGAGCATGCTGCAGCTCGCGGCGGACGCTTTCCAGTCGAACAACTTTGACCTGGCCGCGGACATCTACGAGTGCCAGCTGGCGTGCCTCGGAGATCCAGGGGGCCGGCAGGAGCTGATGGTCATGCGGGCTGATGCGCTCGCCTTCGGGGGCAAATTCACCGAAGCTTTCGACGCGTACCGACAAGCCTCGGAGACGGAGAGACTGAGACCCATTCACCTGACCAACCTCATAGAGTACCTGTCGAGTAGTATCGGAGAGCAGGGCGCGGGGGGCGACGGTCGACACGAGACCCCGAGGAAAGGAGGACAGGTCGGGGCGGCGGCGGCCGGACGTCCGACGGGAGGCGGCGCCGCGGGCTTCGGGTACGAAGACTTCTCCTGTCGGATATGCCTGAGCTTTCTGTTCGAGCCCGTGACTCTGCCGTGTGGACACTGCTTCTGCAAAAAGTGTCTGGAGAGGGAGCGGAAGGAGAAGGAGCTGCCGGTGATGTGTAAAGAGTGCGGGGACGGCTCCAGGGTGGCCGGCGTCCAGAGTTACAGGGTCGACGTGGTCCTCAGCAACCTGCTGGCGAAGTGGTTCCCGACCTTGCACCAGGCCGGCCGGCTGAGGCGGGAGGGCAACGCGCTGTACGCCGAGAGGAAGGTGGAGGCGGCGCTGGACAAATACAACCGAGCCACGCTGATAGGTAGGACACTCTTAACACGCTGGTTTACGGGTCTCTACTGCGGGTGTGACCGGGCGAACCCTGTCTTGGTGTTGCTACTTTTAACTTGTATATATTTGTATTGATTTGTGTCGTCGGGCTACTTTTCCACACGGTTGCTGCGCCATCATTGTCACGTGAGCGACTTGTAGCGAAAGCGATACAGTAAACAATACAACGCCGTTACGTGACTTTGTTTCGTAAGTGTGTGTGTGTGTGTGTGTGACTCTCGCTGCCTCTGCTGGCATCCGAGAGCCACGGCGCCATGTGTTGGATAACACGGTTACGTAGGCTGGGCTCGCGCACCAAACATTGCGTAAGCGCGTATCTCCCCCTCCCCTCAGCCCCTCTCATTGTATAACGACAAACAATGATTCAGGCTAATGTGGGTCAAGGGTACTATTTCAGGTCACCACTAGGGCCTCCATGCCAGAGGTTTGAAGATAGGCCTAGGTGGTGGTGGAACAGGTGAGCTGTGGCCTACAGACAGGGATTAGTAGTAGTAGTGCAATTATGTGCACCTAGTTGTCAATCAGGATACCTGGTGGTGTGAAGTTCATCCCTTAAGAGCCTTTACGACACGCTTATAGTGGTGTCATTCCCTAATTGGATTCTCCTCTGGCTCAGAAGTCCACTTGACCCGATCTCGGTTGACCTTTACTGTGTGGTGGTGGTGCTTCTCAGTCAACGCGGGGTTGTGTCGGTTTAAAGTGACTTGTTTCTTCGTTGAATCCTCCAGAGAAGTACACCATAGTTTCCCCCCCGGACTGAAACAAGGACTAGTTTAAATTGCACCACCATGGAGCGTGACTCTGCCAGCTGCTCGGACACCAAACACTGGGCAGGGTTGTCCAGGCAGAATCAAATATCTGTCCCATATTTATTTGTATTTTTTTGTGTGGAAAGGACCAGCTTCAAACCGCAGTGACTTTGAAAGATGGGAGAACAGGTTGACCCATCACTCTGTCTCCGTTTCTGTTATTAACCAAAGGCGCCTATTCCCTCGCCACTTTGGAATGTATGCAAAATAGTTTTAGCTGAATCTCGGCATGAAAAGAAGAAGGGGGGGCAGCACTTGTTATCCTATCAATCTATTTCATGCCTACTAAACAAGTTCTGGTCGCCCCCCCTCCCCCTGGTTCCCATGGTTCCCATGAGGCTAGCTGCATACTTCCTTATAGTTATGAAACCTGGAATGTGGGTGACCTTGATAGTGCTGCACCGTTTTGTAAGGCGTCACTTTTTCTTTTTTTCCTCTTTTTTGCGTAATGCGTTTTGTAATGTGGAGGGAAGGGTTCCATTTAATCATTCCTACGTTCATGTCACCTTTTTATCTAATCGGTATATAAAATAATAAATAATAATTCTAATAAATAAGAAAATAAATAATTGGTGCCTGCTTTTTTTTCCTGGAAATTCTGCAGTATGTTATGAAACCGTTTTCTCAGTATAATAAGGTAATATCCACTAGTTCCAGCTGCTCGCATGTGACAATCTGCTGTCTTTTCTCTGTTTTACACCACTGTAAATTAAATATTTTAGCTTGTTATACCTCGGGCTCTTGGACTCTCGTAAACACCAACAATGGAACTATCAACCTCACTAACGGACTGTCTCTCCTCTCCTCCTCAGCACCCATGGACCACATACTGTTCAGTAACCGCTCCCAGATCCACTCCAGCCTGAGACACTATGAAAAGGCCCTGAGAGACGCAGAGATGGCCTGCAGACTCATGCCTCACTGGTCCAAGGTATGGCAGACAAACGCTTCCTACATATGTTATATATATGTAATAATCAGTTGACGTTATTCAAATGCATGGATGCTAGATAAGTGATACATCTTCCTCCTTCCTGCAGGGTCATGTTCGTAAGGCCCAGGCCCTGGTTTCGCTGGGTAGGACCGAGGAGGCTCTTAGGGAGTACCTGGTCTGTCTGTCCATAGAGCCGGACTGTAGACTGGCCAATGTCGAGGCTCACAGGGTAAATCATCATGAGTATTGTTGTGGACTCCTACATATGAATATCATATATTCCATGTGTCACCCCTCAAAAGACCCAAAATTGTTTTTGCCTGTTCATAATTTAAATACATGTAGATTAATCCCAGCCTCCTGTGTTGTCTTCTCTCAGCTCCTCTGTGATCTCCTGGCTCCGGTCACCGGTCAGGTCCCTGAACACATCTCAGACTACGCCAACGTGCACACGTCTTTCAAAGCGCACGTCAAGAACAGCATCAGCATCGACACTCCGCCCCAGGTAAGAGTTGCGACCGCAGTCGGCACTTTATGAGGAAACGCGTGACGCTGGACGGGCATGAGGTTTCATAGTCCTGCTCCCTCTCTCAGATCTTTCGTCCCAGCCTGTTGTCGCCCGAGGGCGGTCTTGGCCCCACCCCTCCTGCACCCGAAAGGCCCGAGGGCGGTGAGGTCAAAGGTCAGGGGAACATGGATCACAGCTTCCTCCTCAAAAGGAAACACAGGAGCTCAGAAGAGGAGGAGGACGAAGGACAGGAGAGGAGAGACGATCACAAGAGAGTCAAGTCCGGTGAGTTTACGCGCAAACCACCTGCACGTAGCCTAGCGGCATGTGTCTTATTCAGTATCTCGTGATCTCTCCTTTCAGAGCCAGCACAAGGGACGGATCAACTGAGCTCTGCAGCCAGTGGCACCTTGGACCCAGCAGACCTGGAGTGTTCTCTGTGTATGAGGTGAGGTTTGCTTCACAGTGTCGGATCTAAATATTTACTGACAGCCGGCGCACCACCATGCGGTAGTTGTGTAACTAAATGGCCTCGGACGGTGGAAACGTGTGATATGCAGAAATGCAGCCTGAGAGAAACCAACATAAAGGGTTTTTGTCTCTGCCAGCAGACAACCTGAAATTAATATTTATTTCACATTGTTTTGACAAATTGTCCACGGTTTTGAGGTGTTGCGTTTGTCTGCTGGTTCCCCCACCCAGACTTTTCTATGAGCCGGTGACGACGCCGTGCGGCCACACTTTCTGTCTGCGGTGTCTGGAGCGGTGTCTGGACCACAACCCCAAGTGTCCTCTCTGTAAAGAGGAGCTGTCCGAGGTACGACGCGGTGCCGTTCATTTTATACTAATTGAATCCCTACAGTTCCGAACCACGCACAGAATAAGAGGATGTCATGGGGTATAGCATAGAACGGGCCCTCACGTTGAAACTCTCTCTCTGTGTTTCTGCCACTATGATCGTGTTTCTGACACAGTCTGTATCTCTCCCCAGTACCTGGTCCAGAGGCCGTACTGCAAGACGGTACTAACGGAGAACCTGATATCGAAGTATCTTCCCTCGGAGCTCATAGAGAGACAGAAAATCCACCAGGAAGAGATGGCCGAGCTCTCAAAGTAAGTTTGTGTCCTCCTCTGCTCTTCTCCGCCCTCTTAATATACTCGCTGTGTCCGCTCGCTGACGCAACATTTCCAAAATTAGTTTTTAGGGGCTAATAGTTAGTTGTGAGTTATGGGGCAGATGTTTTTATGGGCATTCAACTGTTCTTCCGAACATTTAAAAGACCTTTCTATAGAAAACCACTGTGTTGTATTTCCTTGGTAAACACGTGCCCCTTCATTGTTTTCTCCCCTCAGTCTTAACAAGAATGTGCCTATATTCGTGTGCACCATGGCCTTCCCCACTGTCCCGTGCCCGCTCCATATCTTCGAGCCGTGCTACAGACTGATGATTCGCCGATGCATCGAGACGGGAACCAACAGCTTCGGCATGTGTCTGGGAGACAACCTCAAAGGGTCAGTGCTGGGACGGCGTCTTAGGCGTGTTGTGGTGTTTTTAACACCGCGGTGACCAGAGTATGGATCCAGGAAGTGTAATAACCCGCCCTCCCCCGTCTCTAGGTTTGCGGACTACGGGTGCCTGCTGGAGATCGGCGACGTGAAGTTCTTCTCCGACGGCCGCTCGGTGGTGAACACCGTCGGCATGCGAAGGTTTAAAGTCGTCCAGCACAGCGAGAGGGATGGATACAACATGGCCGATATCGAGTACCTGGAGGACGTTAAGGTATGAGGGAGGACTGGGCAGATGAGGAGTAGCTGGGAGAGGGATGGCTTGATGGAGGGTTCCCTTAAGATGTGATGACTCATAGCATTGTGTGTGTGTGTTTAGGTGGAGGGTCTGGCAGAGCGTGAGCTGCATACTCTGCACGACGCGGTGTACGACCAGGCCCTGGTGTGGGTCAACTCCTTGAAGGCCGAGCAGAAGGACCGCATTGAGGGACACTTTGGACCCATGCCTCAGAAAGACTCTGAACTTCAGGTACACGCACACAATTTACAAAGTGACACTTTTTTACTCCTTTTATGGTTTTTTATACCATAAAAGAGATTGAGGCCCCAAATGGAGACACTGAGGCAGATCAGCTCGAACCCATTGCCACGATTATCCTAAAGAGACCCGAGTAGAATATCCCTCTGTTCCTACTTTCTCGTGTGTTTAAACCCCTCTCCCCGTGTGCCCTCCTCCCTTCTTTAGCAGAGTCCTAACGGCCCCTCGTGGTGTTGGTGGTTACTCGCCGTTCTTCCGCTGGAGGGCCGAGCCCAGCTGCCGTTCCTGGCCCTCACCTCTCTGAAGGATCGCCTCAGCGGCATCCGCAAAGTGCTGCTCTTCATGGCCCACAGCAGGCACCGGGGACATTAACGCTCCACAACTGGAAAATGCAGTAGCGACACCCCTCTCCACACACACACACACACACACGCACACACACACACACACACACACACACACACACACACACACACACACACACAGGCCCTCCTTCAAAGGAGCAGTTGACCTGCTGTTCTTCCTGTTTGATGCCCAAAGGAGCGGGCATTGATCCCGTCACCGTCCCGCTGTAGCCACAATCCCGCTGTAGCCACAATCCCATTCAGAAAGCAGCGCTGGACTCAAACTTTAGCGAGAAAAAGAAACGCATCAACCGGGACACTCGATGTGAATGCATTGATATCTTCCATTCATAGCATTCTCTAGAAAAACTAACCGTGCGGACTTCAGCTATGTCCAGACAGGATGGAAATGTGATTTTCTTTCTTCTTCAACAAACAGCTGACGTGACTCCACAGGTTCCACTGCTGCCTTTTGTGGTCTTCCTCCATTTTTGTAGTTCATGCTCTTCCTCTGGAAGGCAAACAAACAGTCTGCAGTCTGATATGATATACAGCTGTCTGAACGTAGCTTTAGCTGACTCAGCTAATCCATGTCTTTTAAATGTACATATGAGCTTCGCGAGGGACCAAACAAGTGATTTGCCCCTCCAATGATGAAATTACTGACTATAGAGGACTAATTGGTGTGCTCGTTACTACGTGTAGACATCTACAAAAGATGTGTTTACTGTTCTGCCCACCTTTCATATAACTTTAACTCATTTCTATTGGCTGCTATTCAGTCTTCCTTCCCTTCTGTCCCTGTCTGACTCACCACATCATGCAGCTGAATAACAAATGACTGAACCTTTACATTGGCGTGCTTTAAGGCTCTTGATGTTCCATTCAGACATTTTCATTTCTTTATTTGTCTGATTTCTTTTATTATTTTTTTCCTTATTTATTTTGGCATTATTTATGCATGCAGTGACATTGTTTACATTTCACAGAGAGAGATGTTGAGCTGCTCACTTTCCAAAGACTGTCTTTTCTTTCTTTCTTTTTTTTACTTAACATTTGACCCCAAACATCGGCCATAATACCTCGGTAACTGTCAGATATTATTATGGCAAAAATAAACACTATTTACGCAATCAAAAAGCCAACATGGCTGCCGCTGAAACGGTCCAGGACCAGCTATGGAAACTGGAGTCGAGGGCAGATTCCCTCCCAGAACCCGTTTGTTAGATCACCGGTGACTCGAGTCAGCGTGGTATTTTGATTGGCTGCTCGCAAGCCCAGCTATTTTGAATAAAACCATATTTGGGTTTCCTTTGCCGTCAGCGGCCGCTCTATGGCTGAAATACTTCCACGCTCAAAGAGAGCCACGTCTGGATTTCAGATACCGTTATGTCCTATGTGTATTTATTCACTATTTATTCAGACTTTATTTTTGCACTTTCACTTGACGTAAGGGAAAGAACCGGTCCAGGCCAGCCTCACGGTGTGCATGTTCACTTGAGTCAGAGGACATAAGTATTTTGGTTACCACAGAAGTCAAATCTTCTGGTGGTTTAATCGGTAGACGGTCCCCAAGTGATGCATGCGAGGGGTAAAGGCCAGTGCCTTCTGTAGTGGGACAGTTTTACATAGCAGGCTCATTTTAAGGTCCTCCCCAAACCTATTTTGAGAATTTCCCACAAATGTATTTCTGAGATGAAGACTTATTGAGGCCTTGCTGGTTGTTGTCTGTGACATGACTGCTTTTACAAGTCAAGGGCAGCTCTCTGGAAAACAAAAGATTATTGAGCTTTGCCTTTAAACTCTTTTATTTTATACACGTGTCTTTTTGATTTGTACATGTTTCTGTCGGGTTCTTTGTATTTTATAATTTTTCGTCACTTTCTGGCATGTCTTCTCTTATTTCATGTGTGTATTAGTGCAGGGAGTGTCACGTCGGTGTCATCCTCATTTATTATTTTGTACCATAAGGGCCAAAGTCGTTAATATTGATATTGCAATAGATCATTGTACAATGACCCTAGTGTTAAATTCAATTGGAAGGTGTTTGTCCCACCACTTCAATCATCGATCCACCATGTCTGAAAGTATCACCCTATTGTTTGCTGATATCCTAACTGGCCACCACTAAGAAGCTATACCGCACGAACTGGGCAGGAAAGGGAAACGACATTAGTCCGATATAATCACCCCGCCAGTGTAAAAGCATATCACACCCAGAGACAAATCCAGATAGACGTGAAGTAGATTAAAGGGAAAATCCACCTAAAATGCAATGACATGCTTATTCTTTTTTTTTTTTTTTTTTTTTACAATTTGTAAAAAGAAAAAAACGGATCTCTCTGTCGACATCGTCGCATGTGAAGCTGATGCTATTTAGTTTTTCTTTTTGTCCCTCATCCCACAAATGTAAGCATGACACTGAAATGATGCTTCGGTTTACAACTGATATCTGTGAATTATTGTTCATCTGTGACAGCAGTTCTAGTGCCTTAAGTTGGACTTCTTCCATTTACACTTTGATGTGTGCTGATGTTTTGAATCCCATCTTACCGTAATGTCTTTGAGAAGCCATGAGGTCAACCAACGCTCATCTCCTCTCTAGATATCTGGACTCGTTAAAGGGTAGCTCCACATTTTGGTCGATAAGCTTATGAAAGTTAGATGAGAAGATTGCTGCTCCTCTCATGTTACATCACTAATTCAAGCGTCAGCTAGCACCAGCAGCTGGCTAGCTTAGCTTCACACATGACCCACCTTTTTTAAAGGGACAGTTCACCCCAAAATCAGAACATCCCGTCGGCCAATATCTCCGAATCCATTCAACTCACACCTGAGGAAACGCATGTATTTTTTTACTTTGAAGTTGAACTACCCCTTTTTTAAAACCATCGTTCATGACCATGGGTTCTGTGGGACATGTGGGATTTAATTTACTTCCCGCACCTGCAACCAACACCGCTCATCCCCTGCAACCCCGGTTGACTCGTATTAATAACGGCGATTACAGCAACTCCAATTGCTGCTATTTTGTGTGCTTTTTAAATATGTATGAAAAAGGATAGAATGTTTTCGTTGCTGATGAGAGTCCTATGTGCTCGGATTCTCGTGGAGATGATTTGAGAGGAGAAGGTGTTGATCGGGAAACGGCACGGGTTGTAAGCCCAGCTGGGACGTGAATACTGCGGCATTTGTTTTTTAACCCTGAAAGTTCAGGGTGGGTCGAAAGCTGCTTGTTTCACATTCTGTAGCACTCCGGGCTCGTGATAACTTCGGTCATGCTAACAAACCGGCACTGACACCGAGCTTTTATTGTCTTAGTGTCGGGCGAACAGGGCATTCCCACTTCCTGTGTAGCTGTAAAAATGGCTTGTAGAAGAAGTGGGATCTTGCGGATCGTTTGTAATCCAGCTATGCAGGTGGTCATTGCCCATTGATATCATGACCTTTCAGAATTCAACCACTGACCTTTTGAGGAAGTGTAACTACCTCTGGCATCCTCCTAGAGCACTTCCACAAAGAGAGAGAGAAAAACGGTGCTTCCTAATTTTCTTGTGTTCCTGTCATTGTTGTTTTAATCTGTGGGAAATTAAATGTAATTTGATTATACAAACAAATAATGTCAACTGGTCCCAAAATGTACCCCCCTTTTTTTTTCTTCTTTTTTTTAAAAAGAAAAACAAAGTGTGCCCATGTCAAAATGCACCGTCATCAACAGAGTTTATGCCACGTGTCAAAGCTGTGAATTCAAAGGCTTCTGTAAAATGTATTTGACACTGATCCCGACTATTTGAATTCCTCTGGCCAAACATTCATGCTTTGTGAACTCTTAAAAATGAAAACGAAAGCTTTGCCGGTCCTCATATCTATACATCTATATTTCTGCCCCGCTTCGAAAGGTCGACGGCCTCTAAATGTGTCCGGGTGAATTCGCACAAGATGAATGTATGTATGTCTCGGATGTTCTCTGTACATGTCTGTTTTTATAGTAAAACTTTAGTATGCATTACTTTTGCAAATGTACAGTTCTGAAGCTGCAACTTGTGAATAAACCAAAAGGTTTGCGTTCTCGGTCCTGAATGGGATCGCGAACACGCTGGACTGGACTCCAGTCTGACGCCTCTTTCTTTCTCAGATCAGATTACCGGTTCATAATTCACAAGATGAATTCAAACCTCCAGTCCGTAAGGTGAGTGATGTGGGAGGTAGTCAGCGACCGATACTACTGATCGATAATTAATTATGAAGCTACAGACAGATTAGCTTAGCTTAGCATAAAGACTGGGAACGGGTCGCCTAGCTCTGTCCGAAAATAACATCCTCCTCCCGGCATCTTTTTAAATCTATTTAACACTTAGAAATGAACACTTTATATCTTGTTTGTGTACTTAAACTCCCCGTCGTGCTAAGCTATGCTACGACTAAGATACTTTTATTTTTCCTGTCTTCTCAACAAACTCTTCCCGAGAATGCAAACAAGCGGAGAGCCGTACTGAAGCGGGGGTCACGTAATCAGTTGCGCACGGTTAGATTATTCCAATGCAACACCAGCTCATACGTACGCATGCTGGCAATGTGACCAGAGTTGTTGCATTTCATAAGCGAGCCCTGTTATATAACAGCTGGGCGACGGCTCACATTACGTGCTTTCAGAGTGGAGTTACTCTTCAGCTACACTTCGTATTCGATTAGGTCAGTAGAAGGTAGGCTGAGGAAGACACGGTGGGTGAGGAGGGCATTGCCAAAGCAGAGTGTGTGTGTGTGTGTGTAAGAAAGAAACGCCTGTTGAATATAACTACTTTTTGTGTGTGAGACAGAGACAGAGAGTCAGGCTTTGGGGATTTTGGGACCAGAGAAAGTGACCGCTTGCTTTCACACATACATGGGTCTCCAATACGTTTTTTCTGCACACTCGCAGAAAAAACACACACAGACCCTTTGATGTGCAGATGAATGACATAGATATACAGAGAGAGAGACAGAGACAGTGAAAAGCTGGACAGACGTCCAAATGCAAATGTGGGCCACTCAGTCGGAGTTAGAGACTTACAAGGAGGCAGAAGAAGTGGTAGAGAAAGAGAGAGATGGAGGGAAAGAGCGGCGTCTCCTTCTTCCTGGCTCACTCTGTGTTGCTCTTCAGTGTAATCACACTGCAGATTAGCCAGTATTAGCTCGCTGCAGTCCCATGAGGACTCTTAGAGATTTGAAGGCCTGCTCGTGCCTAACCCGCGCCTCTAAATATAGAGGCACGGGCGCTTTAATGACACCAGCATATTGCATGCAGTTCATTTCTACCATTACCTTTTTTTTCTTTTTTTACCCGAAAAAAGTTGATTGCTACCACTTTCCTCCCTGTACTTGATTACAGTGATCTCTTATATATGAATGCCCCAGCAAACTGTCTGCGTTCTCTAGACACTGTGTGTCATGGTGCCTTAAGGTTCCTCACTGGTTGTAAAGCCCTCACTCACCGCTGCATCTTATATGCTCGAGTTGAGTGGCCATCTCTGGCAGCACGCCGCCTTATACATTGGCATATTTTTATTTATGAAGCTATCTTGGGTCTGCTCCACCACTACTTATGTAACTACATCTTTAAATCCCAGAGCAATTATTGCTTACGTTCCAATGAGCTTTATTTATTAATTATGCTCAAAGTTCACTCTGAATTTGGTAAGCACTGTTTTAAGTTTGCTGCCCCTGCTGCTTGGGATGCACTGCAAACACCTCTAAAGTTAAAGGAGCTCATCAACCTTGAAACTTTAAAGACTCGTGTGAGAGAAATTGGAGCGGCTTCATACCGCACTTGTTCTTGTTTTGGTGTGATTCCGGAGCTTTAGTCCTGTTGCCTTATTTCTTTTTGTAATGTATTTTATCTGTGTTATGTGATTTCTGTTGTGTCTTGTGACTGTTGCAATTTTTCTATGCTGCTGTCTTGGCCAGGCTTCCCTTGAAAAATAGGTCATTGTATCTCAACGGGATCGACCTGGTTAAATAAAGGCTAATAAATAAATAAAAAAATTAAAATTAAAAACCTTGACTCAATGTCTAGGATGCACCGTGTTGATGTGAGTGCTCACTGTGGACCGGACTCCTTCAACCTGACACCAGAAGGAATCAGACTGCAACAAGGAGAGTCTCACTATCGAGTGAAATGCTTGGGCGCCGCTGTCACAAGGACAGATGCAGGAGAACATTCCTGATGCAGGAGAACATTCCTGATACAGGAGAACACAGGAGAACATTCCTGATGCAGGAGAACACAGGAGAACATTCATGACCACTGCTATTAGACTTTATAATAAATCACCTCTGGCCAGATCCTCCTCAAATTTAATCAACATCAATAAGCCCTTGCACCGCTTTCACTTTATATACTTGATACTCACTTATATACACTGTATATACTTTTATTTTATTTATTATCTATCGATCTATCTATCGAACTAAATGTCTTGACAATAATCAGAGGGAGTGCAGGTTGCAGTCCTGTTTGGCTGAAAAAGCAGAAGCGTGTTAAAATGATATCCATGGGTTCATGAGCGGGTCACCCGGTGATCGGCTTTGTTTATGGCCAAAATAAATCACATCAGGATATTGTTTGCAAGGAACTCCGAGAAGTGTTCCTCAAGTCTTCAGGTTGTTTACGGTGGCAGATTCAAGAAGTCTCAATGGTGCCTACAACAAATCAAATAAAGAAATAAGTTGAACTACAACAAACAAACATTGTTCTATGTGTTAATGTCCTCGGTCTGCGTCTCCTGCAGGCTGGAACCAGCCAGTGTTGTCGTTGTGTTAATGAAACGCTGGCACACGGTGGGCTATCAAATGGTCAGCTATAATGTCACTGGAAACAATGACGGTTGGAGAATCCGACCTCACCGCGGTCCGGGGGTCACTCAGAGGTCACTCAGAGGTCAAAAGAGGTGGGGCCAGTCTGGCGCTCTGACCGAACCTCAAAGCATGCTGACTTTAGGTGGATTTTCCCTTTAATCTACTTCTTCACGTCCGGCTCCTCCTCTGCAGCCAGAGAGATGATGTGTCCCAAGAAAAAGGAGAGTAGCTTTAGCAGCCTGACAGTGTGAGGTTCACGTCCACTGAGGAGCGTCTCAGCGTCTTCCGGTTTACCTTTTTTTTCTTCATACAGTGACACTGTGCGGCAGAATTAAGCCTATTTGCTGGTTTGCTCTTACGTTATATGTTCGTCACTCCTCTGGGCGGATGAGTGTCACGTCGGTGACGAACGCGACCAGACGTGGGAGTGCTTTAGTACATTGAATTATGAGAGCTGTAATTACTTTCATCACTGAGAGGATTTTATTTTCCTTCTTTTTCACAACTAGATAAGTCGTGTCTTTTGGTTTTCAAAACTTTGTGTGTAATGGCCCGAGTCAACTTGAATATACGCGCACACACACACACACGCACACGCACACGCACACGCACACACACACACACACACACACACACACACACACACACACACGCACACACGCACACACGCACGCACGCACACACACACACACACACACACACACACACACACACACACACACACACACACACACACACACCCTTCCCTCCTTCCTCCTTGTCTCCTCACCTCTGTGATTCCTGCCAAGTTGGTTAGTTATATAACCTGTAAATGAGAAGGTCAGTACCCAGCAGTCATCGCTATGGATACCTGGCACGGAAATACACGCACACACACACACACACACCGTACCACTTGGCCGGTCCAGTTTGGAGCCGCGTGTGTGTGTGTGTGTGTGTGCGCGTGGCGGTGCATGTACCAGAAGTAGGGCAGCGGCGGCGGCGGCGTTACCTAACTCACCCAGAAAACACATCTGGGGAGCTGAAGCAGCCCTCTCACTGATTACAGCTTCCTGTACGCGTGCACACACATTCCCATGAACCCAAATTCTGACCACACACACACACACACACACACACACACACACACACACATTGTACAGTTAGTGATCAAGTCCCTGACACTCAAAGGGCTGTAAGTTGATAGTTTAAAATGCAAGTTTTTAATAAGTCAGTGTCTTAAAATCCAAAAGAGAGTCACTACTGCAGGTCTGAAATCTATTGGCTAATAAGTCTCCTTAGAAAGTTTTGGGTTGATTAGATTTAAAGCTTGAGACGCTCCAATGAAAAGTGACTTTGAATGAGCGCGTATGGTTTTGGGGGCGTTGCTTTTAAAGAGATAATTATTAACAGATTTCTACACATGAGTTCAGCCTACTCATCACAGGAAGTACGACTCAGTAGAATTTGTGCTGGGACTCAGGAGGAGCTCTCTGAAGTATCAAGTATTAATACTAAAATGCTGTACTCCTTTAACCTTTTAAGCCCCATGGAACATAGAATATGGGCTACAATAATCAGTAAGCCATTTCCACACAACTCAAACACCAACTGCAAGAATTATGAAAATATCATAATTGTCATTTTGTCAGGAGTCAGCCCACTCGGCACGTTTCCGGAACTAACAACCCGTAGCTCGGTGCGATCACAAAAGGCCAGATAGCAATAAGCAAGAGGACTCTACACAGATTCTAAATATCTTTAGAAAATCCTTCTGCACCAAAGCATCTCTGAGATATGAGCCAAAGAACACAGCAACATGAATCGCTTTAGCGCTTACAGTCACAAATGTTGCTTATCTTTGGCTTTTAAAAAAAAAAAAAATCAACATAATCAACAGAGACTGCTACATTTGGATGTATTGAACACCATAAGTAATATACGTGAAATATATGGTTTGGTACATGAGAAAATTCAAATTGCCCAAATGCCCATTTCGCCTAATTAATCTGTACTAAAACCTCTCTAACTTGGTTCTGATTTACTTTTTCAAAGTCAAACTTTGCAGAGAGAATGTTCACATATGTTGCTATGATCTCTGTGTTTTAACCTTTGCTGTGCATCCTTCCAAGAGATAATCATCTTGAAAGTGCTTTTTTTCCTAGGCGAACCTGGAAATTCAACTTTTGCTGTCTTTCATCTTTATTTACTCTTAACCAGTAAAAAATATAATAATATTTACACATCTGAACAAAAGCACACATGGTTTGCCTTTATTATAACACCAACATTATTCAAATAGCCCTTGTAGTTGCAGAGATACACCCTTTTTAGTTTGGCTATGTTATTTCGAGCAGAGACCTAGAAAATAGCTTGGGGTTTAAAGACACTAGGCTGTTTTGACAAGAGTCCCCAAAAGTGTTTTGTTTATTAAATTAACTGATATATTATTTCAAATGTCTCATTACACTCATGGCGATGCAATTCTGCTTGGGAAATAATGAATGAATGAATCCTACAGCAGCAACGTTTTCATGGCAGAACGTTAAACTCTCCCGAGTTGCTCCACATTAGAAGTCCCACGAGGAGTTGACCTCAGTGACCGTGGAATCTATGCCAAAAAGAATGAGAACAGAAGTGGTGATATTATCATAATAAAATATATTCGTTTGGCATAGAAAGAAATCAAAACGTTACAAAATTCCAAAGGCCTTACTTTAGCCCGAGCATACCCATATTAAAATGAGTTTATCTCTACAACCACAAGGTCTATTTGAATAACTGTGGTGTTATAATAAAGGCAATCCTTGTGTGATTTGGCCGGATGTGTAAATATCAGTATATATATATATATATTTACTGGTTAAGAGTGAATGAAGATGGCACACAGCAACAATTATGATTAATCAGAGTGATTATCTCTGTGGAATGATGCAGCTGCAGGTTTAAACCTGTCTATCAAATCATATCACAATATGTGAACAGTCTCCATGCAAAGTGTGACTTTGATAAAGTGAAGCAGAAAAAAACATTAGAGAGGTTTTAGAAGACCAAATTGTGCTTTTTGGATTTGTGTGTCATTTCAATTTTCTGGTAGGCAACATCACTATATTGCTTTCTTGATTATGGCATTAATTCACAATGTGTTTGATAACTAAGCTTGAATACATGCGTGTTGATTCTACACAGTGATTTATGGCGCATTAAAGGCACGATAACTTTTAAAAGCCAAATGGCTGAAGTTGGCTTTGTTGCTGTGAGAAAAATACAGACAGATAACAAAAGAACCCGGAAAAAAAAAAGATTTGATTTGTTCTTTACTGTGCATTTATGTACAAGACAACATTCTCGAAAAGGCGATACAAAATGCATAAAACATATGTAGTTACTGTGAGATAGATAGATTAAATTGATGCAAAGGAAACGCTTTCGTGAAGCAAACCGATCCCCAAGCGATATATTAATGTGTGGATGGCTGTGTCCACGACATGTTCGGTTATGATCGTGAAATGTTTCCTCACCGCCGCTCAGCACGCGGCCAACATGGCGCACTGAAACGCATTAAAACACATGAAGGTCTGACGTCATGATACGTTTTCCTGGAGTCCTGAACAGAGGGCTTTTTGGGAGACCACGTCCACAAAATATCAAAAGAGACCAATTCAAAATATTATTCATGTCGACAACACGTTGGACACGCTGAGGCGCTTGCTAGCACATCAAACATTGGTTTAGTGTCAGTGGAACGTGCTACAAGACATTTAAGAGTCTAGAGAACCAGATTGAGAGGAAACGCGGATCAGAGAGTTCCTCCAGCTTAACACACACACACACACACACACACACACACACACACACTTCTGTCTCCTTCTCTTCATCATCACTTTTAACCAACTTTATGAATAAATCTTTTTCATTTTATAAAACAATCCTGTCTCCCCTGAAGTATTTACTGATATCGGGTGGAATCATCTGAGTTACTTTGGATAACATTTTTTTGTATATGTTCTGCTGTGAGACTGCAGGGATCTCCTCTCATTCAGGCACATGTTAGCATACTAAGACTGTTGAATAGAAAGTGGGGGTACCACGCTGCCATTTAGAAAACATCAATGTACAACATAAGGACGTGAAGTGAAAGCAGTTAGACTGAGCCTGTCTTGAGCTGTGATTGGCTGGTTTACACCAATCGGAAGACTTAAGCCAGGATATAGAAACCAGGAAATAAGAAAACCACAGGAAACAGCAACTCTTTGTGTGCAAATGCATTCTGGTCTGTCTGGACGCTCGGCCCTGCTCCAACCAGTGCAGATCCGACCCGCTTGGGCCCGTGTACAAGATCTCACTGAAACCAGCACCCGTCACTGGACGATCTGGGGCATCTCGCTCCAGGCTTTAGCCTTCTTCTTGGCCAGGGCCATCCAGGGAGGCTCGTCCTGGGGCAACGCCGGGGGAGGCAGGCCTCGCTGAGAGGCCGGGGTCTGGCTGGTAAGCCCCGGGGCCCTTGAGCCAGACTTTTCCGGGGAAAAGGGAGGCGAGGTGGGTGTCGTGCTCTGGGGCTGTGGCGTCTTGGATGAGGTGGCAGTTTTTGTGGGAGATGGCGGACTTGTGCAAGAGGGTGATTTTTGTGACACGGGAATCGGAGCAGGGGGTGACAGGGACCTTTGGGGTGGGTTAGGTTGGGGTGGGTGTTTGGCGGTCGCCGGGGGCAGCTGGGCTTTTGAAGGGACGGGGCAGGGCAGCGCCTGGGATTTAAGAGGATGAGGAGGCACCGGAGTCAGAGGAGAGCGAGACCTCCTGGCCTCCTTTTCTACAGATGTTGAATGCTTACTGATGTCCAACGGACTCACTGAAAGAAAAGAAAATAGAAACATACACACATCAATCAAACGCACAATGTGACATATCAGTCATCTTAGTATTTAACCTATCACTAGTAAGAGAAAATGTGATATGCATATTTCTTTTATTTTTTGTTTCATTTAGCTATATACTGTTCCAATCTTAAAATATATTTTATATTATCTGTTTTATATCTGTAAATGTACATTGATGTTATTGCATTTCTTTCCCATAAAAACATGTATTATCTTGTTACATAAAAAAACTTCTTGTTTGCGTGTAACAATATATGAACACTACTGGTATTCTGGACCAAAACTATATTAATTTGTGAGATATGTAATTAGCTATAACCACCCTCATTAGCAGGTAAGAAATATATATGTATATGTTTTGTTTAAATGACTATATTGATGTTATTGTGAACCGAGGGTGAATGTTAAACCGACAGAGGTGATTCTTGTTGGGTTGGTTGCAGTAGCACAGTTTGTCCAGATGAGGGCAGACCTGCATCAGCCAAGAGCTGAACAGTGTGCAGAGCCGTCCTGATGAGGGACTCAAACTACAACGGAGTCCTGATGAGGGACTCAAACTACAACGGAGTCCTGATGAGGGACTCAAACTACAACGGAGTCCTGATGAGGGACTCAAACTACAACGGCGTCCTAATGAGGGACTCAAACTACAACGGAGTCCTAATGAGGGACTCAAACTACAACGGAGTCCTGATGAGGAACTCAAACTACAACGGAGTCCTGATGAGGAACTCAAACTACAACGGAGTCCTAATGAGGGACTCAAACTACAACGTAGTCCTAATGAGGGACTCAAACTACAACGGCGTCCTGATGAGGGACTCAAACTACAACGGAGTCCTAATGAGGGACTCAAACTACAACGGAGTCCTGATGAGGGACTCAAACTACAACGGCGTCCTGATGAGGGACTTAAACTACAACGGCGTCCTGATGAGGGACTTAAACTACAACGGCGTCCTGATGAGGGACTCAAACTACAACGGAGTCGTGATGAGGGAGTCAAACTACAACGGAGTCGTGATGAGGGACTCAAACTACAACGGAGTCCTGATGAGGGACTCAAACTACAACGGAGTCCTGATGAGGGACTCAAACTACAACGGAGTCGTGATGAGGGACTCAAACTACAACGGAGTCCTGATGAGGGAGTCAAACTACAACGGAGTCGTGATGAGGGACTCAAACTACAACGGAGTCGTGATGAGGGACTCAAACTACAACGGAGTCCTGATGAGGGAGTCAAACTACAACGGAGTCGTGATGAGGGACTCAAACTACAACGGAGTCGTGATGAGGGACTCAAACTACAACGGAGTCCTGATGAGGGAGTCAAACTACAACGGAGTCCTGATGAGGGACTTAAACTACAACGGAGTCCTGATGAGGGAGTCAAACTACAACGGAGTCCTGATGAGGGACTTAAACTACAACTACACGCAAGGTTGTTACAGAAATCCAGCGAAAACGGAAAACGAAAAACCATGGTATTTCTGTATTTCTGACTAAACTATAAAACAAATAATCAGTACGTACACGTTCCCTAGAATACAAATTCAAATTTCAATGAGACTCATTAAAATAAAGCCTGTTGCTACTGCCGCTGATGGGCCTTTTGTAAATGCACAACAGCACAACATGTTTTGCATTTTCAAATAACTCTCTGTGTGTGTGTGTGTGTGTGTGTGTGTGTGTGTGTGCTGACCCTTGCCGGTGGACTCCACTGTTCTGTTGCTGTGCTCCCGGCTTGCAGCTGAGCTGACATTCAGTGGCAGTGAACTCTTCCTCTCTTGCTCCTCCTGATGACAGAGAGCACCGTTGTAAACAGAAGGTTATGTGGCTGGAAACAAATACAATAAACCATCTCATCCGAGTCATCTGAAGCAACTATGTTTGGGACCGTTGAAGAACCAAGCCTAAACATCTTGTCTACCACAATGCAGTTACACACACACACACACACACACACACAAATTACCTTCCTGACAGTAATCTCATCGAGCGAGTTTTCTTTGTAGATCTTCTGTTTCTGTTTGGCCATGGAGATCCAGCTGGGAGGACCCGATCCACTAGAAAGGCCACGAACTGGACCCGGGTCTGAATCAATAAGACAGACACACTGTTACACCAGAAGCTGAGTCAGGAGCTTACTCTTCGAATCAGATTCAACCCAGGTTTATGGGCAATTGCGTGTACGTATGCATAAGAAGACTGTGAGCATCGTGCACTGAAAGGAAAAGGGTGTGTGTCTGTGTGTGTGTGTGTGTGTGTGTACACACCTAACGTGCACTTGTTTTTCCCTCCGCTGTCTCCGTGTACGTCTGGTTTCTTGGAGAGGGCGGGCTTGATGCTGACGGAGGGCTTCACGCTGATTGGCTGCTGTGAGTCACCTCTACAGCTGATTGGTTGAGCTGGAGGCTCGATGGGAGGCTGGAGAAGAACGATGAATACAAAATTCAATACAAAAAAGCACTTTACACCTGCGTTCATTATTTATTTAGATTTTTTGGCTGCTTGGGGGCGGCAGAAACAAGCCACAAACACATATTCAACATAGCAATAGCTTATTGTTGTTGTTTATTTAAGGATCACCATTAGAAGCACAAGGGGAAGGGAATCACCTCTGTGTTTTCCTCCTCCGAGCTGAAGAGGTGGAGAGCTGACGTCTTCCTCAGCCGAACCCCAAAAGGACTGTCGGCGCTTCCCTCCACCACGACGGAGTTCTCTGCAGAGAGGAGAAGGTTTAAACTCCAACAGCAGGTTCCCCTCATGTGACTCAGGGCGCAGCACCAAGACGGAGAGCGGACCCAGGGGCCCAAATGGAAATAAACCGACCTTTGTGCTTACCTTCTGTGCTCGCTGTGGTCGGAGGTTGAATGGATGATGGGATTGGGGCAGCGGCCCCTGCACTCCTCGCTCTACCAGGGCTCAACGCCAGTTCCACCTTCGAACTGGCCGGCTCTGCTTCCACTTCGGGGTCCTTGCTATCCGCAGCTTCCACACCTCCGGCGCCTGTGACGGCGGGCGGGGAGAGGGGAGGGGTCACAGTCTCCTCTGCCTCCCCCACAGAGGGTGACCTCTGCCAGGAGGGGGCGATGGTGAAGTGGGCTTTGCTCTGATCGGGACCACTGGTTGGCTGGTTCACCTCTCCCCGTACAGAGGCAGGAGGTGCAGCCTCTCCCGGCGGTCTGTCTTCTTCTGCGGCTTCCACATCGTCAGCTGGTTCTTCTTCTTTTTCTTCTTCTGCGGCTGCTACGGCGTGAACAGGTGTCCCAATCTCGTCGGGGCGTGCGGCAGCTGGGGACGGTTGAAAGAAAGGCGTGGCTTTCTCCGAGCTTGGAGAGAGTAGATTGATGTGGATAGTGGTCGTGCCCGTCTTACTGGGAGTGCTGGTTCCGCTCTCTTGTGACGGAGCCTCGCTATGTGGTTCCGAAAGTGACAAAGGGGGAGGCTTGTGAGCTTGTTCCTTGGAGGTTTGGACGCCTTCCTGCTGCAGATCTCGCTCGCTCTCGTCCTCCTCTTGCTCCGCGCGATCGATCTCTACGCGGTCCTCCACCTTCTCCTCTCCATCTTCTCTCTTCTCTCCAAAGCTTTGATCTGAAGCTGCTGGACTCAGCTCTGTTTTGCTGTCATTTACGCACACGGTGTCATCTCCAACCACAACATCTACACCCTCGTCCTCCTCCCCGTCCTCCTCCTCGTCCTCCTGTTGTGGTGGCAACATGGCAACCTCCTCGTCCGCCGCGTCAGGAAATGTCTCCGTCCTCTCCTCGGTGGCTTCCCTCGCTTCTTCTATCGCCTCCTCCGCCTCCTCCACTCTCACCGCTGCCTCCTCCACCTCTTCCTCTTCCCTCTTCTCCCGTCCCACCTCCTCCACCTCGGGCTGCTTCTCCAGTTCTATCGCCTCTTCCACCTCTTCCTCCTCTCCCTCACTCTCCTCCTCCTCCTCCTCCTCCTCCGCCTGGTGGATAGCGTTTCTTGTTTGTATATCATCTTGTTCCTCCCGGGTGAATTCCTCTGCCTCCTCTTCTTCTGCGTCCTCCTCTCGCTGGAAGATGAAGAAAAGAGATTTAGCGATTAGCAGCTCAGGAGCCGGAGCTGGTGGAGACCAAAAACAGAGCTAAAAGAGTGCCTTCAGATGAGTGCTAATGTTGCTTCAAGTTGGCTGGTTATGTAAAACAGGCAACCGTTTGCAATGAGCTTTACAATATGATAATACTGTATTTTTGGGCCCAAATGGTTTATCTATTTTGGAAATTAATACCGACAAATCAATTCAAATACACATTTTTAATATCGATAACTCAGAGTAGTGTACTTGCCAAGAGGTCAAAAGACAAAAGACTTTAATACACATTTTGGCACAACGACTCTTTTCAAACAGTCGCCTCAGGGTCCTAATGCAAAAGAACATTCTCCACCACACCCACAGTGTGACAGCACCGCTAATGGAGTCCTTCAGTCATGGACCGCTTTGTTTGTTTGTTTGTTTGTTTTGTTTTTGTCTGCTGATTTCCAACCAAAGGGCTGCGCGGGAAAAATCTCCTTTTTAATCTTTGGTGACATTTTTGTGAAGGAAAACTTGGAATAAATCTTAATCTTACATTTATATATATATATATATATATATATATATATATATATATATATATATATACACTCAGAATAGTAAAAATCAATCAAAGATACATACATCATGTTGACAGCCTTGTTCCACCACTAGTTCCTCTGTTGCATCTTCTCCCCCCTCTTCTTCAACATCTCGACAAGAAGCAGTGCTCAAACTGACAAGCTCTTCGTCCTCCTCCTCCTCCTCCTCCTCCTCCGCGGTGTGATCCGACAGCAGGGAGCCAGCGGGCTCGTCCATCACTGCCTCCTCTTCTTTCACCTCCTGAACTTCCTCTACCTCGACATCTTCTCTTTCCTTTTCCTTCACCTCCTTCTCCAGGACAACACCCTCAGTCTCCATGGCCAGCGAGCAAGACGCGAGGGGAGTCTTCAAGGAGCTCAGCACTTCCTGTAAGAAGGAGCTCTCCTCCTCTCTGTTTTCCTGAAGCCCATATTCTTCTCCGCTCAGTGCCAAGTCGCTTTCAACCCCCCTCTCCTCTGCTCCGTAGGCAACGCCTGGAGGGTCCAGCAAGTACTCTCTCGAACCAGCAGGGGGCTCTGGCAGTGCTCTAGAAGCAGATATCAAGGGGTTAGATTGATAGGAGGAGAAAACATAAACAAGAAAGACTGAGCGGAGGAGAGAACAAGGAGGAAATTAAGTTGACTCACCCGGGACTGTCCATAGAGGGGTCCCTGGAGCTGGGCTTGGAGGAGGGCCGGGGCCGGGCGTCTGGGGCTTCCTCCTCTGAGAGACGCAGCTCAGGAGGAGAGGAAGAGTCGTGAGAAACATCCTGCTCTGCTTCGGCCTGGTCCTCTCCTTCCTCCCTCTCCTCCTCCTCATTTCTCAACAGGGAGTGTCTGGCATGCTGTGGCTGCTCCCCCTGCTCGTCTTCCTCTTCCTCCCTAGCTCCCATTGGTTTCAGCTCATCCCCACTTACAACTGGACCACACACAGAAGCAAAGGTCTCAGAGGTCAACCTGATATGACACCACGGCACCAAGGATATGGAAGTCTATGGCTGGCAATGTTACAATTAAATAATGAACTAAATCAAAGTCATAGGTTTTGTCAAATTGGTGGACAATGTACACCGCCGATAACTTGAAAACTAAATTCAAAACTTGTTATAATGGTAGGAATATAAGGAATACAAGTTAACCAATACAAAATAACATCCAAAGAGCCATTTATTTATTTATATATCTATTATAAATCAGTACATAGTTTAATTAGAGCAATTAAAGCCTAGGTTGCAAATTGTGGGCAAATTTATAATAACAATAAAAAATACATTAAGGCAATGTTATGCTCAGGTGTAAAGTGAAAATGTTTTGCCAAGTGAGCTTTTATTTTAATTATAAATGTGGGAGTAATTACGTATTTGTAATAATTAAATTTGCAAAAACAAATGGAACGCGCAATTTCAATCCGATTAAATCATTTCCTTTCAATACGAGGGAGCAAAAGACATCCAGTCTAAAGAAATGAGACAAGAAGAAGCGCGCTGACCTTCTGTCGTCTTCGCTCGCTCCCCTGCAGCGTCTGTCCTGGAGGAGTTCAGCACCTCCTCCACCGCGGAGTCTCCCTGTGCTTCCATCTCCAGCCTCTGCGTGGACAGGAGACGTCATCATTCTCATCAGACACGTCGGTCCCTACCACATCATCTCTAGCTAGTGTGTCTGAATGTCTTACAGCGACCGGTTTCCTCCTGTTGCCGGCTTTGAGTCTCAGGCCCAGCTTGTGTTTGGCAGCAGAGTTATCCAGGCAGCCGAAGGGACTGGCCGGCTGGCTGAAGTCCCCCGGGACCACCAGGGGGCTCACCGCTCGGCTGGTCAGCTGGGGAGGAGAAGGAGACGGCCTTTCACAAATGACTCATTCACCAACGGGAAAATACATTTGGAAACACAGGTGAAGTTGATTGGAAGTGTCCAGCTGGATACATATTAGCTGTCTTTATCTCCGACTGTGTCATCACTGGAGAAGTTCCCCTCTCTGTGTCCAGTTACACTTGTTTCAACTGAAAATCTTACAGAGGTTTTTAACTTTTATCAACAAAAAGAAAGACAAGTAACTTGAGTTCAAATGATGCACACTTTGACATCTCAGCCCACGCTAAAGGAGCACAGTGACACAATTCTGTGTTTGAGAACTATTTCACGGTTAAAACAAGCGGTGAGGTCCTTGACTTGCCGCGACGTGTCGATACTTTGAGCGCCACTCTTTGCTCCACTTGGTTTGTGGCCGACGTTTCAGAGACGAATGTCTCTCAACAATGACCTTAGGAAACCCCAAACTGTTTGCATGGCTAGATACCACCAGAGGTCATGTGATACATCTTCATGCTTGGACCATTTAAGACTCACATTACTGTCGGATACTGACACACTCATCCCTAGACTAAGAGACCGTGGTGCGGTCAGAAGAATATGATCCAGGTTCTTCTTTGTTGACGTCTAGATTTCTGTTTATGGAGTTGTCAGGTCTCTCTATGTGTGTGTGAGTGAGTCAATGAGAGAGAGAGAGACGGGTTGAGGCAGAATTCTAACTCTATAACTACAAGCAGACACGCTGACTGCCAGAGAAACCATCGGAATGCACTCTGAACACACACACACACACACACACACACACACACACACACAGTGGAATAACACGTATAGTATTATGCTCAGAGAAAAGACGGTCAGAAAAGCGGAGATAAGAAAGTGACATACAGAGAAGAAGAGGTCACGTTTGACTTCTGTTTACGGTTTAAAGAGCAGCTAGAGAGTTATGACCAAACCCACCAACACACCAACACACACAACCATACACACACACGCACACACACACATACCCTGAGGTTCTTCTTCAAGCATCACACACAAGGCACATGACAGCCATTTATTTTGCCTCCCATACAGTGTGCATTGTGTGTTTGTGTGTGAATCAGAGCTGCAGGAGATCGTTACATCCTCAGGTGGAAATAAAAAAACCTATCTGACTTGAGAAGCCTCTCAACGTGGAATTTACAACACTCAAATCAACACCAATGTTGAATGACAGCCAGAAGAGAAATATCCATTTGAGTTTCAGTCTGTAAGATTTGTGTTCAAAGCTCCGGGTCCCGTGGCCGCAGGAAATTCAGGATTCGAGTTAAAGTTTAACAATATTTAATGGCAAAGATAATACTCATGTAGCGTTCACGATCGTGTGGCCAGAAAGGAGGAACTCTCCACAGACGGAGTGCGGCTCCCAGGGAGCAACAGACCGGGGCTGTCTCGAGTCTCCAGACCAGTAGAACCATGTCCCCAGAACAAATGCACGGCTATTAGTATGGTCATGCAAATGAATTCACACCTAAAGGTTAGTTCCATTGGTCAGTTCAAAGGATGCCGCAGTTCTACTCGCTACGCCAATTAGTAAACAGGCGAGGTCAAAGCTCACTCTTCCGGTCAAGGACAGGAAGTTCCCCTTCACAATAAAACCCTATTATCCTGCCTTCCGAATAAAAGCAACACATTAGGTTTCAATCGGCATCCATTTTAACTATTGTCTAAACAATAAAACATTCATTCATTCTCATGCATCATACAGCTAATCATTACATTTGTCATTAAAACAGAATAATAAAACAGTGATCCTCTCTTATGTTTCACAATACATTCCTCCAGAATATTCCTCATAATATCCCAAATTAATTATCATATCTTTCTTTATGTATTAATTTAAAACATAAACTTCTCTTATCTACATGTGCAAATATATATAAAATCCACTACAACCTAACAAGTCCCACGAGAAGAAATGACGTTGAACTAATGTTCCCTCAGTTGCCCGTTTACACATGCAGCCGGCAGGCAGCAACATGTGAATTCATCTGGAGTCGTGTTTCTGGCTACTTGAAGAATGTAAGTCCAACTGTCACTCTCCTTTTAGCTCTGTTTTGGTCTCCACCGACTAAATGCTCCACCAGCTCGCCGCAAACATAGCCTGTATACCCGGACGTGGTCGTCAAGCATTAGTTTGTGGACTGCCGTTTTGAAACCCTTTATGGCAATCGGCATATTGTTTTTTGGGTCGTCGCCATCTTATTTTTTTTGCAACGAGAACTGAGGGTGGAGCTACACCCAAAATCAAAGACAAAAACTGAAGAATAAAACCATCTAAACTACATGTCAACGAATGACAAAGCCTGCGCTCTTTCTATTTACAGTCAACATGAAGGCAGACCGACTCAGACACAAGCACCCGCAAGGATAAGAGGCTGACATGGACTCGTTGTCTAGCTCCAAACTGTCAGCCCTGCAATGAAATCCAAGTTCATTTTCAGGAGAAGATCTAAACAACACAACCACTGTGTGTCTCCGCGAAGTCTGGTGTGAGGAGTTGAAAAGCTCCAGAAAGTGCCACTGCGACTCATAAGTCGCTGCAGTCCTCCTTGATCGCATTCCTGTGCATGAAATGCTCTTTAAAAAGGGATATTTTCAGGGTTTTGTGTGCACGTCTTTGTCGCGTGGCCATTTGTGGTTCTTTCCAGTGGGAAAATGACTGGTCAAAAGAAACGTTCTGAAATTGCTAAAACGGCACTGTCATTAAATGCTCATTTTGTCATTATTCCTGACTGCGCTTTTCGTCCACATCACAACCCGGCGAGACATAATGAATAGTTCAGTTTTTTTTAGGCCCGTTTGCCTGATCACGAAATGCCAATGTCCATCTGAAAAGTAATCATTGCGGTGAATTGTTCTGGAGGACCTATAGGAGGGAAAGAGAGGAAGACGGTATGACGGAATGAGGATGAGGGCACTGAGAAAAATGTAATTGCACTAGGGGGACTTTTATTTAGTCGCGTTTCGGTGATTAGATTTGATCATGAGATGTTTTTCATCGTCATGGTCACATGAGGAGAAATGTTCGCCTCACACAGCCGGGAGGATCCTCTGCCAAAGGTTCCTTTATGAGGCGCATTTCGCGGGGGAATTCCCCAGCCAGGTCACTCGACGGCTGTTTGTTTTACAATCGCACCGCGAACTGGAGTTGAGAAATTGTGGGTTCAGTTCCTGAGGGCAGTGATGTAACGTTGCAATGTTACATGTTGACAAAAAAGCACTAATTATTCATTCAGCTTGAAAGGGGAACTCAGTCTGTTTGCAGGAGGTCTCACCGTATATATATGGAAACGTTGCAAAGAGCCTCTTGTGTCTCCAGAGGGAGCTGTGTAAAAGCCTAAAGACTACAAGTTTGAAAAGGAAAATGTCCCATTATGTCATAGGAGTGCAAGGCTAAATTGGTGGCGTACCTGGTCACTGTCACTGTCTATGGCCTCCAGGCTGATGGAGCTGTTCCTCTGAGCCTGGTTCTGAGAGAGAGAGAGAGAGAGAGAGAGAGATTTATAAGAATAATTATGCAGAAAGTGTTTCGGTGGACCACAGGGTGGGACGCTACTCAATCTAAATGTGTCACCGTGGCTGTGTGAAGCGCTGTGTACTCAGGTGGACTACAGGGCAGGCCGTCGTCCTCTGACAAGGCTCCAGCGTCGTCCGTTTTCTTCACGCACATGAGGGACGGAGGGGAGCCCAGTCTGATGGCCTGCCTCAGCTGGAGCTGCAGGGGAGGAAAAAAACAAACAAAGAATTTGAGTTTGTATGCATGTGTGACATCTATTGGGATACAAAGTAAAACTTGGAGATACGACAGCAGGAAGTGAAAGTGTTTTCCGGGTTTGGTCGTCGTGTTTAAGTTTTATAAAACAGTAACAACGGTGCTGATTCACTGCTTTTACAGTCCCCCAAATCCCCTCTAGTGTGGAGTATGATTAACAGAGAACCACTTGCCGGGACACTGGCACAAGAGGGAAAGTGTTTATTTTAGGCCGTTTGTTTGGCAGGTATCGCTGAAACTCAAACCAACAGACCTGTTATCTGCTACGTGTAGCCCTGTGACCATCGCTCAAGGACTCACAGACTCGGGTGCAAAGCAAACAGAGGACAATACAGCTTTTCTTTAGCCGGGCTGTTACGCGGGCACACAGCAAGACCTTGACCGAAAGACACCGACCGCTGCAGCTTTTACAATGTTAATATTGAGATATTGTTACAGTAACTGGAAGACGTGGAGAAACAGAGAGGACCTCCAACTAAAACAAGGACATCGGAGTAGCTCCCCTCGCCATTAGCAGTTGTGCTGGGAAGCGCAACTTACTAGTACATGAAATTTAAAGTTTTTAGCTTAAATTAATATAAACTTTTGTGTTACAGACATATATATTTATATTTTGGCTGTGAGGTACCTGCACATGAATAAGACTTAATTCAAGATCAAACAAAGAGTTAATAATGTAGGTACGAGTGTGTGCGACCGCCACAAAATAGCAAACAAGCTAAAGTTAGCAATTTGAAAAGAGAGAGGGAAGATTTAATGTTCCCTCTCTCTATTGCCTATTTAATGTTAAATTATTTTCTTTGTTGAATATCTCAATATGCCAACTGTTTCAGGACATAATAGCAGAGCCGTTATAATAGCAAAATTAGAAGGGATTTGGTATTTCTCCATCAGAGTGAATGGAGAAACAAGACTTTAAAATAATACAGATGTTTGGGGTAAAGTTAAACAATTTGTACAGGTGTGGATTTGGACCAATGACCTCAGTGCATGAATAAATCAATCAGTGTTTTCCCTTTATACTCAAGGTCTTATTTCTATCTAATC
The DNA here is from genome assembly GCF_009769545.1 of Cyclopterus lumpus. Lineage (NCBI taxonomy): Eukaryota > Metazoa > Chordata > Actinopteri > Perciformes > Cyclopteridae > Cyclopterus > Cyclopterus lumpus. The sequence continues at coordinate 5,975,672 of NC_046975.1, read as the reverse complement.
TACATACTTGTGCAGTTTTACTTGTGAACTCGTTTTATAAATGATTATTATCGCCTGTGTGTTTGCCGTCTCTTCTGCCAACAGGCCCAAACTAAACACTTTCACTTACTTTTTAGCTCCAGGAGAAAGTTTTTCCTCTTTTGCAAATCCTGATAAGATCTTGTTTTAATTCTCCCTCCTCTGTAGGAAGCTTAGTGGACCAGTTTGACTGGAGGTCAGTCGGTCTGTCTGGGCGTCACGTTTGAGCCCGTTGTTGTGACAGACATCTGTTCTGTCTGTCTGCTTTTCAGCCGCTCCTTCATTTTGCTTTGACAGCTTCGGTTTTAACCTCCCTCAGTGATACTCATCAGCTTCGCCCGTCTGACTGAATATACTCCGGATCAGCTGCTTTGTCTCTCTTTATCACCTCCTTTATTGTTAATACGGTTCATGAAAGCTCAGCACAAGGTCGTAGACACTCCCACGCCCAAACATACAGATTGTGATTTATTTTATTTGTCTACTATTTTTCATTATTCCAACCATCAAATCCTCTTCTCTCCTGCTTGTCTCCACATGCCAACTCTTTCCCCAGGAAGAGACTACGGTACTTGTTGACACAGGAGCTCAGACTTTGCTCCTTGAGTTGAACGCTAGCTCAGCACGTAGACTACTTATGTGTATTTATTTACCTGGAGTGATTTCACTTTCCCATGAATGTTGTCCTGAGACGCTCCCAGAGCCTCGTTGGCCTCCGACGAGTCCGAAACAAAGACGGAGTCATGTGACAAGGCCTTGCTGCCCAGGCTGGTCTTTGACCTTTGGGAAGAGGAAGAGGAAGAGGAAGAGGAAGAAATAAACAAACAGAAAGTTATGTTTTTCAAATTCTATGGCATCATAAACTAAATAAAGACAACTGGATGTTGAGAGGCCCTGATGTGTCAGTGGTTTAAAAACAAACACCATTGAGCCACAATTGTTCAGCCCACTAGAGTTGTTTCTCTTCTTTTATCAAAGATCATTGAAAAATACAATCGATACTTTCTTTTTTTGCTTTTGGCCGATTGTGCCAACTCCCCCAATGACTAGGAGGAGGAACACTGAACGGCATCGATAAAATATCCTGTGACACCGAGGAAAAGTCACGAGTGGACGAGGCAGGAAGTGGCACAGCTTAGGGAAACAAAGGAAATTAGGACTGTCCACAGGAAGACACATTCCGCTACTTGTTACGAAAACAGGAAGCCCCGGGGCTCCGCTGAGGAAGAACAGGAAATGGATGTGAAAACATGATCTGCCTTTCTTAAATGATCTTTTTCACACAAGAGGAGTTATTTATCTACATGAACAGAGGACCTAATACACAGGAAGATGCAGCAGGAAGATATCATTGGTATCTAGTAGCAGCGCCTATGTTTTGTTGGGGGAAGCTCGTGAAAACACTTTGTGGTGGCTGAATTCATTACTGGAAGGTTGAGGGATATCTCTGAACTTGCCAGAAGTGGATTGATCTCTCTGGGGTGTTATTTATTAGCTTTTAATAAATCCTTAACCAAACCTTTCCCATATAAACCTCATAGAGGTATGTCAATCCATTTTCAAGTCCTGTTAAAAGGCACTTAGCATGTGTTCGTAACTGTGTCAATGTTTGAATAAGAGTTATCGTGGGTTTTTAATGCATGTGTGTGTCTGATCTTACCCAGAGCCCTTATCCTTCTCTGATCGAGTGAGCGTGTTATTTTGGGATGTTTTGCTGACGTTGTCGCTCGATTGGCTGGCTTTCAGCCCCTCCTCTGCTCCAGCGGCCGGCGGCTCCTTTCTCTTCTTCCTGGCGAAGAATTTCTTAAACGTCTGGAACTTGGACTTCTTCTTTGCTGCAAAGGCAGAAACGATCAAAAGTGAGCGAATGAAAGAAACTGGTTACAGTTCGCTTCCTCTGAAAGCTCTCCAGTGAAGCTTTACAACTAACTGCACAGTGATATGCTAATGAGGCAATTACACACACAGCATCTTTACACACTGCCCTCGTATGAACTCGAACTTGAGCAATTAGTTGGCTGTAAAGTCCCAGGTGGGCATCCCTGGAGAAACTAAACACCAGCACGGATGTGTGTTTACACAGACACACACACAGACACACACACACACTCCTCTGCTTGTAAACCCCCCCCCCCCCCCCCCACCCCCCCCAGCGAGTCAACCTCCATTAGCACTGCAGTGGAAAAACTCAACAACTCTTGTATAACTCCTTAAACAGCTACAAAGTGCTTTCACTGCTTTCAGTCAGCAAGGCGCTCAACCAGAACTTGAAATGCCCACTGGTCCCCTCTCTCTGGCCCACATTCAACAGGGCCGTGTCCATGCGTCTCAACGCATTGGGCCTTCAAAACTCTTGGATCCGCTACTCAAACTGGACTTCCTGGATGTATTTAATGTCGAGGCTGGTACCTGAAGCAACACAACCCCAGGCTGCATTCGGCGCCACTAAAGAGTGTACAGCAATGTAGCGCGATCGTGCTTTGAGCTTAACGCTAACATCAGCATGCTCAAATGCACACAGTGGCAATACTGACGTACTGGTGTTCAGAGGGACACTACAGCATGTTCAGCATCTTAGCTTATCGGTTTAGCACGTCAACATTTGCTCATTAGAACTAAACACGTAGCACAGCCGAGGCTGATGCCAATAGTTGAGCAGGTATTGGAGCAAGTTCCAAAAGAATGATTTGGAGTAGGCCTGTGTCCGGTGGAGGAACAACAGTACATACTATCCTAGTCCACGGATAGATGATGAGTTGAGACACGAAACAGAGGGGAACAAATTCACATCCCTGGGCCATAAAAATACTTTAGGAGAGACACATTCTTTCTACACTAGCGTTGTAATTTCTGTTTTTCTCCCAGCCGGGAATCCTTCAGCATTCCTTCCTTTCTCTACATATACACTTTCTGGTTGGAACTAAATCACAGTGAAAAATGTCTGGAATCTCAGCCTGTTACGAGACGCCAAGACGCTTAAGGTTTCTGGGTCATTTGCTCAAGGCCACGTCAGGCTTATAGTTTACGCTACAGATTTCACATTTTGTGTCATAGATAGAGACACAAGCCACTTGCTTTCTTTTCTTCTGAGATCTCGTGTGAGGCATATTTGATAAATATCGTACAAAGCTTCACAGAAATGAAGTGCAAAATCAAATTGCATTTACAAACCGCATGCAGGGCGAAGTAGAGTACCTGCCACACAATGTTGATGAATTGCCACCAAATCACACAAAGATGATAATATGTTGTGTGAAGAAATGTTGTCTGCAAATTCTCCCCTCTTCTGTCTGTTCTGTTCAGCTTTTCATGGTGCCTCAGAGGCCTTTCTGCACTGCCAGGATGAAAAATCAGGGGGAAACACCAGCCGACGGTGCCATTTATTGGGCTATTTTAGGCACAATACACACTTAAGTTTAAAGGTCTGCACTCAGAGAGACGAAAAAGGCCACTGCCTCAATGGAAGGTCAGTGGAGCTCTAAGATACTGTTATTTCCAAATGATCTCAGTTTATAAACATGACTACATTCACATATTAAAAATAACATATTGGCGAACTGACCTCGGCTCACACAATGGCAAGATAGCGACCTTTGAGTCAGAGAAACAGTGTCACAGGCAGATTGAGAAAGAGTACGAGAGGGACGCTAAGACGCCTCTCCAACGTTTTTGTGTCAGGACATGGCCGCTGTCCAGAGAGTTGGACAGATTCTACGAGCAACATTTGTTATTTTGTCCCAGAAACGACACAAGGAAGAGGAAGATGAGGCGGTGGGGAGAGGATGGAGGGGGGGGGGGGGGGGGGGGGGGGGGGGGGGGTAACAGGTTGATATATATAGATTTAAGTTTCATTATGATGAAAGCTTATATAAGCTAAACGTTAAAGGCCCTGACAACACATTTCTTCAATCAGCCTCTTTCACTGAGCGATGGGGTCCTATAACACATATATCATCTGCCAAAGATGGAACAATTTTGACATTGAGAAGTTTCGGTACACGTGTTCCTCTCAAAGTTGTTCAATTCCCTTATAGCTCGTATTCCAAGAGGAAAGAGAAGGCTAACGTTAGCACTGATTCTAAAAGGAATCGTCACTCTTCTGTTAGTTCAACACCTGCCGGGTCTCTTTGCTCTACTTGCTCTGTAGAACGGGTCCTGTTGTGATGATGGCAAATGACAAGAAACCAATCACAGCAACTGGTGGCCCAATTGGTGAACTCAGCGCTCAGATGCCTGGTGCTCACATCGACTTTAAGTGACATAACTACCGAAAACACAAACTAGTATTATTGCACGCCCACTTAGATAGTGCACCAGTCAAATTATAGTACCAATATTCTTGGGACTAAGCTAAGTTTAATGAGTAATACATGACCGTAAACCTTTGCAGTATCATGCCATGAAAGTAGCAGGCCTAAATGTGCATCACTTCTATTTGCAGACTCCAACCCTCTCAAACTGCAGATCCAATTAAAACGCTGCACATTCAACTGGGCGCTGTTTTAATTTGATTGCAGCTTATCTCACCAAATCAGCAATAAGCTGCTGGTCCCGCAACTTCACCGGCTAAACACCAACAGATTGATATGGACATGACTGGCAGACATCATGATCTGTGGAGTCACGCCTGACGTTTAGCTCTCGGATGAGAGTCAAGCAGACGTGACTCACCAAACTTAGTGCCAATGTTCTGTTTCCTGCAATAATAGATTCACCCTGAAACGTGAGAATTAACAGAGGAGCTCGTTGAGACAGTTTCCACTTTCTTAACAATAATCTTAACAGCACTAAACCCCCTGCTTCACATCACTCTGACCACCCAATGCACTTCCTATTTGTTCCCTTAGTAAGAGCAGAATGTGTGCTATCCATCTGTATAGACAGTGTGCATCTGGGTTTTGTGTGAGAGAGATGACGATAGCTTGCGCTGTTCCTTCATTTCCTGCCAACAGCAACGAGGCCCTAGATCTCGATTGTTGAAGCCGGCCTGATCTTCTCTGCTGTGTCTGTGTACATAATCTCATGACGTAGACTTCCATATAATGTTACCGACAATAATATAGTCAGTTATTTTGGTCCCAGCAGTTCCTTAGAAACCTTTTTGGCTTCTTAGCACATACATTGTTTCAGATGGCTCTATTAAAATCAAGTACTTGTGTGTGTTCCTCCTAAAATGTACACCAATTAGGTCTTGGTGACAACATATAAAAGGGAGTGACCCATTAAAACACTCAGAAGAAGTTAAACGTTTAGTCTTGGGTGTCCCACATTTTGAAATTCAAACCTTACAAATATCAATTTTGGTTGATAAACTTGACGTGACATGAATAAACTACAACCTTTTGGCAAAATGTACCTCAATTACTGAAATCCCATCACATTTCTTTGAACTGAACGTTTCATCAAATGGTTACCTGAGCACTCTTCCACGACCTCAGCGGGCTCCTGATGGTCCATCACATCTGGAGGTCCCGATGCCATGGCAACGCTGTCACTGCTGCAAGACAGGGAGAGAGATTGATGAGCTCAACTGCTGCTCAATAAAACATGTGTGCAACAATGTGATGAACACGACTACTTGGATTGATTTATACTGTTGGCACAATACAATATATAATCCAGTATAAACATTTTTCTTTAGTTATTAAGTAATTAAGGTCATCCTCAATCAAGAGCACAACTAATTTTGAGTTTTTTCTCCATGACAACTGTGGGCTGCAACTGTATTTATCTTAATCTACCTCCATCTCCTTATTGTTCATATACCAACACCTGCAGTGTGATCGGACTCGGTGGATTAAATGGGATTAAAGTCCCCTTTGGGAGTGACGTGACAGCCAGTGAAAGTGGCTCGGCAAAATCTGAACTCGCACAGGACTGAACTAACAGAGCAAGTTCGTTGGAAGGATCGCAGTCGTCTGCAGCAAGCCTGCCGCTGCCTTATGAAACCATTTTCACAGCCCGTTGGATGAAGTCCTGCATGCATCACCAGTGCTCTACCCTCTTCACTCCTTAAAGGTTGAGCGGTTATGTTACACTTCAGTCCGATCTAAGGCCCATCTTAAGTCCAATCCGAACCGTCTCTCCAGAGGCATCTCGGCTATGTTTCCAGTGCTCTGCTCTGCCGTCCACACGACGTCTCACGTCTTGGCGCCGACGGATGCCCAGCAACCCCTCACACAAACTCAAGCGGTATTCCCATTACCAGCATGCATCAGGCTGCTAAGTGGACATAAGAGCGCTAGAGACAACAGAGGTTAGTACCGGACACATTTCAACAGCTCCGGCATGCTGAACCAGTTAACTGCTCTCTCATAGAGGGCGCATAAATTGTAAAGTTTTACATGACTATATTCGAGTCTCAAATAAATTGAACTATGTGCTTTATAGAAAAAGATGTCCCGTGCAGTTAGGCAGGACAGGCAGGATATACTGATATGTTTTCAGCAAATGAATAGCTCAGAATAATTGTGACTATGTCACCCTGGACGACAATAAGCCTGAAACCATCCAGCCAACCCCAAACAGCAGTTAGGGGGCTACTACATACAGATATGCAATAAAGCAACTAAACCAAAATGTGCCTGCCTTTTGTTTCACAGATCTGGGTGACAGAATTTTATTTATTTTGCTCGGTCGGCCTAATCTGTCCAACGTTTTGAAAATACCTCAAAAACTATTTGTAGAGAGATCACAAGCCCCAGAATGAATCCTTCAGCACCGTCGTCAGCTCAAAATGTCAATCTTTCCAATACTTTGGTTTATGACTAAAAACACTGACAATGCTAACAGCATCCCCATCAGCCACGGCTGTGCTTTGTGTGTAGCGCTAATTGTTAGCATGCTAACATTGTTACAGACTTGTAAGGAAATTGTAGAAAAATAAATGTCAAAGAAACAGATATTAAAATAGATAAAACAATTCAATAAAACAAGATAAGATAATTTCTTGCTTCTATAATACAGAGTAAATAAACCGTCTCTCAGCACCTATTAATTATACCAACTACGTGATATCACTAATATCTAGTGACACTATTGCAAATAATAGAATCGTATGCCTCACATATCACTGAACTGATGACCCTGGTTGAAGCACTAAAATAGTTTACTTAACTGTAAACCAATAGGGACGCGAAGCTCTTGAGGTACTATGAATAAAATGATGACGCGGAGCATCCACGTCAACAGACCCGTCTCCATGACATCTGCGCTAGCTCCATCCACTGATGAAGACCATGCGATATGGTTGACAGCTAGAGGGAAAAGTTCATGTTGACTTTGAGATAATTAAGTAAAACATGTTTAGACACGTGGAGACATTTTGATTTCTTCAGTTCGTTTCTGAAAAAGGTTCACAAGACCGCCGTGTTTTCCATGCTTGCTGTTAGTGTGTACTCGCTCTCTTTCTCTCCATTAAGGAAGCGGCTGCAGAGCTTCTTGTCAACTGTGTTTACAGTGAGCTTGTGTTAAAGAAACAGATGGAACATTCCAGAGGGTTTGTTGACGTGCTGAGGGGCTTTCGTCAGTGTTACTATTACACAACCTTTAGCTATGATCACCATCATTATCTTCCCCCTTGGTAAAGTCATGAGAACCCTCTTCACCTTCCTCGTTGTCTACAGCAGAGAGGGAGGAACGTCTGATGTAAACTATTATGGTCTGCTGATGCTGTTATGAGCTGATAGTGCTGGACGGATCCATTTCCTGTCTGATGCCATAGGAAGACACGACACACGCACACACACACACACACACACACACACACACACACACACACACAGTATGTTGTCTATATGAACTCGTGGAGAGAAGTGAAACCAGTAAACACCCAATAAAACCAGCACAGGACTTTATGTATCAACAGGTGGGCTAAATGAACATACCACAATAGGCAAAGCCTATGGACATTTTAAAACTTACTCTTAACTGAATAACTATATCGGTATATGAGTCTATAACATTGTTGAGACTGACGGTTCTCAACTGTCTAATCCCCCCCCAAAAAAGTATCACATGACTGGAATCCCTGGAAATATTACAGATAATGCATATTCTACAACTACTGCATAGGAATATTTCAAATATTCTTGTTCTTGATGAGTGTTAGATGAGGAAATCAACTCTTAATGTTTGTGCGTTGGGTATGGAGCTGAAGCTAAGAGCTAGCATAAAGACTGGGACCATGCTAGCATGGCAAATCACACAAATCTGACAATGTACACCTGTAAAGCTCATTAATGAGCACACAGCGTCCCATTTGTTTATTCCACGCATTAAAAATAGTTGTTGTTTTAATTAAGAGCAGAACTGGAGGCGCCTATAACTATCTAACGCGAGCTAAGCTAGGCTACAGCAAGCTATGAATGTGGTACAGAACCAAACGTCTCACTAAATTCAAGTCGAAGGACAGTTTCATGGCCAGAGGGTTCAAGGTCAGAGGGGTCAGGGGTCACAATGACTGACCTGCGCCCATTTCCAAAGCTGGTTCCCCATGGTGACATCCGCCGCTTCATCGAGGAGAACGGAGGGATGATGGGGAAAGGAGGGGGTGGCAGAAAGACAGAGTGAATCAACGAGACGGGGCGAGAGAATTATAGATGAGAGGGTGGGTGTGGGACACATAAATACAGAGCAAGGGGGAGTGAAAGAAGGCAAGAGCTAAGGAAGACAGAGAGAAAACATAAGAGACAGGGCGAGGGAAGGGGGTCAAAGAGAGGGGTTGTGGGAAAGAGCAGCATGAGAGGAGAGAAGAGTCCGTTAGATAAACAGACGCATATTAGGGGGACGAGAGGCACGTATGAGAAAACAGACTTACAGTAAACACTGAGGCCTTCCTGTGTGAATCAGTAGTGTGGTTGTCAACCAAAGTCTTTGCGTGTCAACTATGAATTTAAAATCAAGAGCATTTCAGCGTGAGAATCAATGCAGTATCACTAAACATAAAGCAAGTGCATCGATATTTCTTTTAATATCAAGTTAACATTACATCCACTGGTTCAGATGAATGTAACGAAAGGGCTTTAGAAACAGTCCCACAGTCGTTAATACACAGCTTAACAGCTGAAACTGAGCAGTAAAACATAATAGTACAGGGCAACATGTTGGAGGAGGTGTGGGGACCTTATAAACTTGCGGAGACTCTTTTCTCATAACATTGAAACAATATTTCACTGTCCAGCAAAGTCGTTTAACGAGCTGGAGATCCAAGTTACCAAGGTTGGCATCTGTGCATAGAGAGAGAGAGAGAGGGAGAGAGAGAGAGTCTGTGTGTGTGTGCCCTGCTCATTATGTAACATGGATTACACATAGAGGTACTCAGACCAGTAGGGGTTCAGCCTTTATAGGCACATCAAATAACCTAATTAACACCCACACAGAGTGAGCATTTACACACACACACACACACACACACACACACACACACACACACAGAGAACCAAATAATGTCGAAACTTCTCCAGTCAAACTATACCTGCATTCCATCTTTTGTGCATGAACGCTGAGCTCTTTTGTCACAGATGATTACAACTTGACTTTGTCCACTGGGTTCCTGTCCGTCTGACGTAGAACAAATCAAATCTAGTTCAGCCTTAATCTCTCAATGGAACCAGTCTCCACAGGCTTTCAGTGCAGACTAATTGGCTCTTGTCAGCAAAGACATACAGATGTCTGACATGATGTCTGACATGATGGCTGACTGCGGTGACAATGACCCCCCCCCCCCCCCCCCCCCCCACTCCCAACGTTACGGTAAAAATAAGCTTCTAATATGGTTAACAAACCCATTCATGATGAACTGAAATTATTTCTCTGCATACAGGCACGTTTCTTCGGATACTGAAAGGGCTTATCAAATGTAGTAACATAGAGGCTTCTATAGTAAATCCTATACTGGACTTTGAGCTTTTACAACACAAATCCACTCCACTCCAGTCCTAATCCCTCTGTCCCACTTGCACTAAATTAGGCTTATATTGACCTCACTACATTACTACAGCAATTAGGGAGCGCAGAGTATTTACAATGAATCAGCGGCAGAGTTTAGGAAAGCAGCCAACAGTTGGACACTGTGGAGTAAAACCCCTGAAGCGCTGACGTCCATCGCTGCAGAGTTACAGCGGTCGTCACCGTGACCTGTTTATTCCATCCATCCATTTTCAATACCGCTTATCCTCATTAGGGTCGCGGGGGCGCTGGAGCCTATCCCAGCTGACATAGGGCGAAGGCAGGGGACACCCTGGACAGGCCGCCAGTCCATCGAGGGCACATGTAGGGACATACAACCATTCACTCTCACATTCACACCTATGGGACATTTAGAGATCAATGAACCTGCAGCATGTCTTTGGACTGTGGGAGGAAGCCGGAGAGCCCGGAGAGAACCCACGCTGCCACGGGGAGAACATGCAAACTCCACACAGAAGGACCGCTCCGACCGGGAATTGAACCCGCGGCCCTCTTGCTGTGAGGCGACAGTGCTAGCCACTACACCACCGTGCAGCCCACTTTCTATTCAATACATTATTATTATTATTATTCAATACGTTTTTTTCTTTGTCTGTTTAACAGACGTCGCTGGGGAGAACGGTTGTGGCCAACTATGACCTGTTTAAGGAATACTCAATGCTGTATCCCTTCGATAACGTGATTACGTTTACGGTCACGATTTCCCATTAGATTTCCTTTCAGCCGTGTGCACGTCCGCCGTAGAAGCCGGAGCTAAACCTCAGTCATGGGAGAGCAGTTAGAGCCGAAGGAGCCAACGGCGTTTATGAATGAAATTCTGTTCTCCATCGCACAATCCGCCCCTTGAAGCTGGAATGCTCATTCGCATACCGTCAGTGTGGGTTTTGCGAATTTATAGTATTATCAAGAACATCTATTTTTAATTCACGATGCCTTGAGCACAACTCACGCACGTAGAAACCCCAAAAAAGATCGGGATGTTTGAGGTGAAGAGGCCTGTGACGGGTCTAACAATTCAAAAAAATATTCAGTCAGTTATTTCAATCCCCATCAATGCATCACTGCGAGGAATCCGTAGGGAAACCCCCAAAAAGACCAGACAAAGACCTATTTTTAGGTGCTTGGCCAGAGAATTTAAGAAGACATTCCCCGTGCAAAAAAAAAAATAAAGCCAGAGACTTGAGTCCTGGCAGAGTGAGATGAGATGAGAGCCCGGGCCGAGGCGGTGCAGATGAATTGGCCGCCTTAATATGATGTTAGTGGATCCATGACGGGCCGCAAGCCTTCAATTTCCGCGGGGAGAAAGAGAGAGGAGAAGGATTTTTCCAGTCAGCTGAAACAATGAACTTGGCGGACTGAGATTAGCCACTGGGTACAGATATACATGACATACAGACAAGGCATGTTTCATATACAGACATAAGCAGCATGCATGTCGACTTAGAGAGAACACACCATGCGGTATGTTGACATGCTGGAATAACACAGGCACATTACAGAGAATTATTCTTGACATATTGGGTATGAATCAGGCTCAATCTCATCTCCAATCTCTCGCTTTTCTTTACTGGGAACACGCTGAGAATCTTACTGGGATCAGAACGCCTTCATTGGACAGTCCCTTTGCTGCCAATGAAGGACTGGACCGAAGCTTTCCTGAGAACAACTGGAATTGGATACCCAAGGATTTAGGGCACATCGCTTTAACTTGGTTTACTAATACAGATCTACCTAACCTAATGAATAACAGCCTGAACATATCCCTTGTTTTGTAACCTGAGCCGATTCATGTCCGTACCTCAGATGCTAATTTGGCTAGAAGACAATTGAAGCCGGTCACATTCAGCTGAATCGTTCTTGACTATCGTCGGAGCTCCGATGAGGCGGCGAAGCGTCAACCGATCGTACGTTTTCATTCCGTCCCGTTCGCTCCGCCTAGCAGAATGCCGTAAGCCAGTTTCCAGTGCGAGGCCCAGAACGAGCATTGGAACGACAATGCAGCTGTCCATGCTGTGAACATAGGCTCACTTATTGTCATGTTATATCTTGCTTTGTTTCATCTGTACAAACAGCAACATGGACAATCAATGGCGTTATGGAGAGTTGTAGGCTGGAACTATTTCTTGGCTGGACCAATGGCTTCCCAGAGTCTTGCTGTCAGTCCAGTCTTAGCTCTAGCTACGTATTTAGTGTAAAAACATGACAGTTGTCATCTGTAATCTCACTTAACTGTTGGCAAGAAAGCAAATATGTCAAACCAGACACATCAGAGATCCAAACGGTCATCAAATTACATAACATGTCATTTAGCTGACGCTTTTATCCAAAGCGACTTACAATCATACACTGTAGAACAGCTACAGGGAACAATGCAGGGTTAAGTGTCTTGCTCAAGGACACATCGACTAGGGCGGGGATTGAACCACCAACCCCCTGATTGAAAGACAGACCTGCTAACCACTGACCCACAGTCGCCCCAAATGACAACGTAAAGTCGCCTTTCCTGGATCTGGTTCAATCTGGAATGGTTTATTGAACGCTGTACAAGGTCCAGTCCGGCTGTTTCCTCCTGCCATCTTGTCACATGTCCCTCTGCATGGTATCTAATAAAACAGTAATTGGCAACAGCATGTAAAAAGGGCAGCAGCCACATCCTTCACTCTCTTATTACTCCCTCCCCAGATGTTAAAAAGCTTTTACGTGAGTTTTGTTATTGTCTAACCCATCTCCATTACTTGAGCCAAAGGACCATAAAAGGGTATGAGAAATATAGAAAGAATGTGGCCAGATAACACAGCTCCACACCAACATGTCTTTGTTACCCCCCCCCCTCCCCTCGTTGTCTCTTCATTCTGTTTCCTCCGGTGTCATTATCTCACCATCCCTCCTCTCTCTTTCTTTGTCTGTTCCTCTGTCTCTCGTCCAACCGCACACCCCTCCGCTGGGAACATGGCCTTTAAAACCGCGGTATTTAACGTCTGCATAGTCAGCAGGAGACTTCGAAGGAAATTATTCATAACATTTCAGTCCGGTGCGCCGAAGAATGTCACCGTCACTTTCCCACGCTTTTAAATGCAGAAAGAAAGAAGAAAAAAAGAGTTGAGAAAGTAACAAGTTATATACAGTATATATATATATATATATAAAATACTGCTCATATCATTACACAAACATCAAAACTATTGTGGGATGATCCACACTTTGAATGAAGACTTTGCATTGACGCAATCTTCATCAACCTGTTAAAAAAGGTTTAGCTGACCTATAACATTTTTTTTTTTAAATATATCCTTCCAAAAATACTTTCAAAATGTTCTTAATAACATTTTGTGTGTACGTTACTGTTGAAAAAATACAAATGTTATTTGTGTCAGCTTCTGTATTCCTGCTGCCCGACGAAGGTATATATTTAAATAGTAATAATAACATGCAGCCTTGGTAATCAGATGTAGGAATAACCATTTAAGATTGCTACATTTAACTGAGAGACATGAGAACTGTGTGTCCGTTTCTTCATCTCTAAACTGGACAGGAGCTCCATGAACTTTGGAACCTGAGAATCAGCTTCAGATTTCATTGGAAATACCATTATTGTCCAAACAGCTGCCCTTTTAACCCCTGAGGTTTGTTTACGATACATAAACTGCTCTTTTGGGTTCCTCTCGTCCTCCAGCTCTCCTCCACTGGGCCACATTCTCTCCTCCATCTCCTCCGGTCTGCGCTCTTAGCAACACGCCTTAAATGGACTCGAGACAGAAGCTGACCAAACACTCTCGTCGGTCCCTCTGCTCGGCCCACATTCATTTAACGCTGCATCACCGTACCGCTGCTGTGGTTACATAAGGACTGTTGGGCCAGGGAGGCATCGGGGAAGACCGGGGCCCGCTGACAAAGTGAGAACACACACACTTGTCGTCAGCTTCTAGACTCTCATCTACTTTCCCTGTGCGGCTCAGAGCCTAAACACTGATGGACGTTTTGCAACATTCTAAAAACACGAAAAAGGGTACAAAGCGGCTTTTGCTCTGCTCTCTATGGATTGAAATATTCCAGCATGGAGCATGTTGCATCATGGGTGGTGGCCAATTAAGCATCTGCGAAGCCCCAGCTGTTTATTCACTGCTGATCTACCGGTCAAGCTTTCCATTCTCCTCCTTCCAGCTGACGGCTTTTAAAAGTAGATTAACACCTTGTTGCTCATATTGTGAAACAGTTTGTCACATGCAATGAAACAACATGCAGACTTTAAGGACTCGACAAATGCGTTTGGAGAGCAATAACTCCATCTCACATAGAAAGTTTGACAGAATTTTTTTTTTTTAACACTGCGTAGGAATCATTAAAGTTTTTTTTTTTTTTTTTTAAAGGGACGGGGAAACGCCTATAATTGTTTGTAAGTTTCGACAGTTTGTACAATAGCGTAGTTCATCCAAAAACAATATTAATTGTGAACAGTAAGCTCTTTGTGGTCACAGTCAGTGTGGTCTATCAAATGGCATTAGGGGGAGCGCAGCACCCCAAAAAGATGAACGCATCTCAGTGTGAACACACTTTGAAGGCGCCACGCTTCCACTTGACAAAGCAGGAATTTGCATGCATTTCTCGGATAATCAGAAAATGCTTTTTGCGTTTCCATGAACCCACAAATACATAAAGACACGTTGATAGTGCTGCACATTCGTCTTTCAGAAGTTTATTTTTGGTATGTTTTATAACCTTCATATAACCTTTATTGTTGTCTTTCTTTCCGCCTCTGTCGACGTCTGTTTGTACAAGTCATACTGTTTTTGGTTGAACTATTCCTTTTAACCGCTCAGCCATATGAATGGTTGACTTGTTGAAAATACGACTTCATTAGTTCGGTCTGAAGGCACCGTCAGTGTTGCATAGTGACAGTTTGTAGGAAGAAGTCATTCGAGCTCATCTTTGTTTCAGTAATGAGCGAATTCAAGGAGAGCGCGCACGCACACACACACGCACACACACACACACGCACACACACACACACACACACACACACACTCACACTCACACTCACACACACAACATGTTTGTCTTAGTCAACTGGGCATAAAAGCTTCTATTGTTGTTGTGTCCTGAGACTGAGAGGTCAAAGACAAAGAAAGTGGAAGGGGGTAACAGTGCGCCCAACACCACAGCTCCACAGCTCGGCTCCAAATGAAGTTACTTTACTGTAGTCAAAAAGCTCAAGGCGCTCATTATCCTAACCCTCTGTGGTCCTGTCGCACTGCCAAGCCCCGGGCCTATATATAGCGAGTCAAAGCACTCAAACCACTGAGGGCTCCTCTCAACTACAACAGAAAACAAGCACTCAAAATTGAAATACGGAAGAAGTGTAATGCACCCACAGCTATCAAGCATCAAGCCATGCGTTGAGCAACACCATGACTGATCCCGCTCAGGAGAGTACTGACAGGAGATAACGTTCATCGACCTGATTCGACCCGATGAGCGAGTCTGGTCCTGGGATTATCTGACTCGTCATTCACTTCCAGTGTAAGGATCCCTCTCCGAGCTCTGAGTCACCCAGCTGACTGTCAGCGCCCGACTACAAGCCATCGATAGTCTCCAGAAACAAAAGTTTGATTAGACAGCTGCGACTAAAGACAGTGTCATTCCTGCGGGACTAAACGACCCCCCCCCCCCCCCCCCCCCCCCACAGCTTGCTATTAAAATCAGCGCGCTCCGAGGGGGGGAAAAGGGTTGGTAATTTCTGTCAGCGGTTGGATTTGCGCTGTGGTCAGCACATTTGGCTCTTCAGTACGAGATATGTCCCCTTGTGAGATAACACCCGTTATAATAGCAAAGTATTACAAGTAGTCCATGGCCTCCGTCACGGGAGTTGAACAGTGGCACATCCCTAACAAATGACAGCCACATCCTGAGACGCAGAGCTTTAGTCGTGTTGCACATGGCGAGTCATGTTGTGTTGTTGTCAGGCGTGATGTCAAAACAAAAGAGTTTGCAATATTCAGGAGATCCAGTTTGAGTTATTGTCGGCCTCTGCAACAGAACTGAGCGTCACAATATCGCTTCATCATAATCATTCACCAGTAATAGGCGCCGATGAAAGAACAATGGCATTATTACAAAAAGAAACTTACTTTCTGCTCTTGAAGCATCCATACATCCCAGCCATGTTGTAGAAACTGTAAAAGATGCCCCCGAGACAAAATATCTCTTTCTCCGTCGCCGCAAAATGAACAATTGTTTTGTTTTTGTCCCTGTATCGACAACCCTCACATCCAACACCTTGAGCCGTTGTCCTGCACCAGACCCCCTTTTCTCTCTGAGGACCGGCGACCCTTCTCTCCCTTTGCAACAGAGAAGATGCAACTCCACACGGGAGCTCTCTCTCTCTCTCTCTCTTCCCAGTCAAACCATCCTCCCCCTCCCTCCTTTTGAGCTCCGCGACAGTCCCGATTTGGCACAAGTTTGGAGAGCTCCCCTCTCCAAACTTTAGAGGCGCAACAGCGAGCCAATGGTGACCGCTCACGCAACCGCAGCCAGAGTGGGATTATGCCGGGATCAGAGTGTCAAACAAGAAGCACCGATTTAAGGGAGCAGAAACAGGAATCTCCTTCTCAAATCAATCGGGGGATGTCTTTGAAAGGCTTTTCCTGGAGGAGCACGTCTCACAGTGCAGAACAAATCCCTTGTGCCGGTTCAACACAGCCGTGAGCTCGCAGGAGAACAATTGACTAAATGAGTGACTGAGTTGCTGCTGCATGCCTCACTCCTCTCCTCCCGGTCACCACGGCTGGAAATGCAGTGGAGAGAAGGCTGGGAGAGGGAGGAGGAGAAAGGGGGGTGGAATGAGGGAGGAGGCAAAGTGGGAGCAAGAGACTGCCCCCCCATGACCTTATCCTCTTTCTTTGTCACCCGACTGTTCAGTTATTCTGTAAACTCACCAATGCCATGTTTTGTATGTATTGATGAATAAATTGGGTCTAAACATATGCAGCAGTCATTTTAAACTACGCTAGGAGTGCGTGAACCCACTGTGCAGGTTGCGCCGTGAGTGCGTGTGCACCTCTGTGTCTGTCCACGGCTAATCTCCAATTCTTCTGGCTAAAGGATGCTAAAGAACCTCTTGTGGTTGCAGTGACTCAAACATTCTCAAAACCCCTTTTATTTCATGTGTTACACTGCCATTGTCTCCCCACTCACTACTATTAAAATCGGGCCGCGGTCAGCAGGGGTCTCTAGTGCATTGTCGACCCCCAGCTACCGCCCTGCAGCCAGAGACACAGCTGGGGCAAACTGTAGACTGGATGTCAATGAGGGAAACACTTTGCCCACTTTGATTGATTTGGACGGTGTCTCCGAGTTATTCCGTACCTTTTTATTGGCCATCAGCCTCCCTTTTTACACACGTACAGTGGAAAAAAATAGACCTGAATCCTAAGTGAACGCTGCAATGAGGTAGCGAGCTGTAGCTGTCTGGATGAGCAGCGAGCGTGAGATGGACTGAGGGTTGTAACATCTTCCAGCTCCGTTTTGAATCAATCTCTTGGCTCTCATGAGCATTGATTCCAATGTGATGAACCCACTGCAGCTACTCGCTGAGCACCAAGCGGCAAACGGACAAAGTTAGCGCTGTTGGCTGGTGAACATAGTGGAACATTTATCTGCTAATGAGCAACATATATCTGGGCTTGGTGGAGATCAATAATGCAGGTTTACTTAAATTAAATTCAAATAAAAAATAAAGGGCTTTATCAAATCATTCAGACCGACTCATTACTGGACCTACACCCAAATGATTACTTTTATTTTACTGTAATATCTTGCTAACTAATTTACTGAACCTCTGAAGCAAGACTAAGTACTGTATGTTCTATATATCTATCTATTGAGGAAAGGTATGAGCTGCATATTGTTGGACCGTGAGAACTTAATGGCTGAACTGTTTATGACAAGGCCACATGAGATAACAAAAAAATTATTCTCAGCCATACAGGGACAAATTGGATTCACTTGTGCTCCATTCAGAGTAGACGTTCCTGGTACACTGTGTTGTTCTACTTTCACATAATGGACTTGCATTGCCAAAAAACAATCAATATACATGCGCTTAGTGATGACAACATGGATTTTTCTCAATTGACGGATGCTCGTGACAGGACGTTTATAATGGAGGTTGAAGTTTGTGCCACCAGCCTGAAAATAATCGAAGGCTGACAAAAAAAAGAAGAAGTGCGATCCAAAGTTTCTCCCATGTGATCTCCCTTAGCCACGCCTCCCTGTATGCTCAGCTGGAAACAATGGTTGAGCTTGTCCGAGTTACCTTCACACAGTGGCTCTGCCCGTCAAATGCCTTGCGTTAATCATTCCCTCCTCGGCACGGGGCCTAGCGGTCGAGCTACAGCCTGTCGCAGTTCATCACTGTAAGTAGGGAGCTGATCTACCTACAACCACTACAGCTCCGATTGCAGCCAGGTGACATAAGAGTTGATCCAGAGACTCCCTGCTGCTAAAACCTCTCTCTCACACACGAAAACAAAATGAATAAATCGTCACCCGAGACGAGGCACGCATTCACACACTTTGCGTTTTAGTGAGATATCGAGGCAAAGTTTAAAGATTGACTTCTTCCAACAATGCTACGTCATCCAATAGCACCTCTGAGCTGCATCTCAAATGCAAGGGTAGCATCTTAGTGCTGAGGCGGCCGCATGGAAAATGACCTGGAGACAAAGTGACAAAAACATCCACGTCCCCATTAATCATCCGAGGAGTGGTGATAGTGGGGCGAATTGCTCAATACCGACGTGCCCAGACCGAGTGTTGTCTGTGTGATTCATTCCAAACATGTTGAAATTGATATAAGCTGTCCAAGTCACCAGAGCGAGTGAGTGTGTGTGTGTGTGTGTGTGTGTGTGTGTTTGTCAGAGTAAACAAAGACAGACTCGGTCTGTATCAGTTCCAGAGCTCTGCAGCTCCATTTCAACAGCACAATACACAAACACGCGGCCTCGAAGATCACTGTTGGCACCATGGGACTGCAAAATTCCTTCACACACACACACACACACACACACACACACACACACACACACACACACACACACACACACACACACACACTCTATAGGAGCTTCTACCATATGCCACTGCCAATAAATCATCAGGGAGGAGTGTTGACAGAGGATTTCCTCCATTTTAATGTGCGGGTTAATCAAGTGTTTCCACCAATACATTCAGCGATTAGCTCCAGGAATCAGTATCCTGTGATTCCCCATCCCGAAGCCCTGCGCCGCTCTGCTGCAGCGGGGATGTCCTGACACATCATGGACCTACACGAAGCTCACGGGACACGGAAATAAATAAAAGGAACTCGGTCAAACCAATTAGACGTGGGCAAGTCGCCGCAGAGGACAGCCAGCCAAAACATTAAAGTTGCGGCCTGCAAAACCAAAACAATGAGCTGAAAGACGCTAAAAAGCGGCGTACAACTACGCAACCCCTTTCCCATCGCAAACCATTTGACCCGTTGCTTCAGTTGTCCAGGTAGTCACTGCACGCCCAATCCAGGAATGATACTTTTCCCCTCTTAGCCTTTCTGAGAGGGAATCTAAATACACCTCTGTGGGGGGAGATTTATGACCTCTCAGCATAAAACTGGTCTCACATTCGTTTTCACCGGACGAAAATCAACAAGGGGAAGATTTTCAAAACACAACCGTCCAAAGTCTCCGTGTGCGTGTGTGCTGGATGAATTTCTTAATGCTGACATGTCCGAACGGCTCCAAGAGTGTGGCGCAACCCTTTGTGAAATGTGTAAATATGTCTGAGTGTGCGTGTGTGTGTATATATATATATATATATATTATGTGTGTATATGCATGTATCAATCACGCAGCTTTCTCTTTAAAGAGCCAAGAGGAATGTCGGCCAGTTTCCCTTCGAAGAAAAAAAGTGGATGTTGGTATTTCCTGAAACGTGAGAGAGAGAGAGAGAAGCTGAAGGGCTGTCCTTTCAGTAATCATAATATTGTAACTTATCCGTGTGAAGTGGATTTATATATTGAGCGTTTGACTTTGAGAACCGACAAACAGCGGTGGGAGGGACGTAGGTAAAGCACAGGTAGAAATAATGAAATGAATGATGGCTGAGTTCCATTCAGCTGCTTTAGTTTGAAGCCTAGACAGGACCACACACGCAAAGACTTAGAGCCTAAAAGGTTAGCCACCCTACCCCCAGGCTAACTCTGAGCCATGTTTCAATGATGAACGGTCAACGGTGACATCGGGGTTTGCCTGATGGCAACCTCTGGTTCTGTAAAGGGAAGCCTTAAACGTGCACTCTTTGTACTGGCCACCAGGGGGCGACTCCTCCGGTAGTAAAAAGAGTCCGATTGTATGGAAGTCAATGAGAAAGTGACCCTACTTCTCTCTTTTACTTCAGTAAACATTGTGAACATGAGTTTATGGTCTCAATCTTTTGTCCAACAACTTTAACCCCCCTCAGTGTGTTTTCACTTCCTAAAAGGTAGTTGTCACAATTCTGTTGGCTTATAAATGTCTTATTCAGCGAGCGGTTGTGCTCCAACCCTCTCGTGTCACCTCCGTTGGCAAGGATGTCGTCAACCACAAACCAATGGAGGGGGGGCCCTAATTAACTAAAATTCATTAAGACACCAGATACCAGCTCAGATTAGAGCCGTAAGGATAAAAAGCATGATGTCTTCAAGCCATGTGTTTACAAATTAGTTCCGCTAAATTTTGGTGGATTCTTTTTTCTTTTGCTCACCAATACTAAAACAAGCTCCACCAACTGAATCCCCCCCCCCCCCCCCCCCCCACACACACACACATCCCTTCACACCCGCTGTTAGATTGCTGGACTTGCGGTTGACCGAGAGGCCCTGTTTTTCTTCCCTCCTCGTTCTGCTTTATTCTTTCCATCCCCTTCCTGCATCTCCATCACTTCTTTTCCCTCGGCCGGCCCGAGCTCCTCTCACCCACCCCATGCAGTGCAACGCCTTCTCCCTCTCCTCTGTTTTGTGGTTTCTCTCAGTCTCCTATTCTCTCCATTACAAAGTGCACATGCTGATCCAGATCTCTCGCTGCTCAGAGGAGGAGAAGGAGGAGGAGAAGGGAGAAGGAGGAAGGGGAGGAGGAGGGGAGTCGCTCTGTAGCCCTCTGAATTCCACCTCACATCTGGAAACCATCTTCTTTCTCTCTCTGTTTGCCAATCTCTCGCCCCCTTTTCTCTGTCGCTCTATGTTGTAATGTAAATAGCCCTGTAATCATACTCCCGCGCCGAGCCAGCCACACTGGGTGGTGTGTGTGTGTGTGTGTGTGTGTGTGAGAGAGAGAGAGAGAGAGAGAGAGGATTTATTCTTTACAACAGTCGTCTTTAAATCTACTTCCTCACTCACACACCTATTCTCTGTGTGTGTGTGTGTGTGTGTGTGTGTGTGTGTGTGTGTGTGTGTGTTGAAGCAGCAACAGGAGGCCCACAAGCGGTTGATTCAAAGAGTTGAAGTGAAAGATGACGGTCTTTAACCTGAAAGTTCACGCTTTGACAGAGTGAATGACGCATCTCGTTGCTCCGACTGTGGTGGATGGTCAGTGACCACGTCGTCAGGTTTGGGCACGGTTAAAATGACGATACTTCGGCACACTATGTTAACCTTGCTGATTTAGTTTCTCCTCTCTACCAGTAGAGTTGCGTATGCAGAGGGTCTCCTCCAGCTAACCAATGAAATCCACTCTGGATGATGACTCAAGTGCAGGGCAATTTCGTCAAACAAAATATTACATAAAGTTGTATTTTGTCCAACCTGTGACAAGCCTTGACAAGCACAACAACCTTCATTCGTAAAAGATGGATGGAGTTCCCCTTTAATGTTGCAGGAAGTAATGCTGGCCTCACTGATCAACTCATCCCAGAAAGGAAGAAACAACCCACAACCACCTCCATGCAGCAGAGGCCCTCCCGCTCCACACTGGGCGGGACTCGACCACAGCTGTGTGCGTGTCGCAGTGTGTATCAGTGCGTTATCACGATGCCATTTCCTCACAGAGAGGAACAGTAAACAGGACATCCCCTAAAACCTCAGAGGGCTTGTTCAATGACCCAGTGACAAGATGACCTGATCAGCTGTCCAATCAGGACGGCTGTGACAGTTGACAGGCCATACCCACTCACACACACACACACACACACACACACACACACAGCAAGCTCTTCAATCAGATTACCAGCGCGGTGGTCTAATGGCATCGATTATCAGGGCTGTTTGAGGCTGTGCGTTCGCCTCTTTGTCACAAAGAAACACTCAGAGAGGCCGCAGTGCATCTTCATGAGGATCAGATCAGCAGATCCCGGATCAATAGAGCCTTTCATCCTCTCACGCTGACAAACAACACAACTCTATTCTGAGTCGGACGCCGTTCAGGATTACAGCGGTTCCCACCCAGTGAAATATAACTGTTTAATCTGGCCCGTCCTTGACCTGCTGCTGCCAAACACTGAGCTCACACACACACACGTCACACTGAGGGAGTGTGTGTTATCTCACAGTATTACAGAATGGCTGACAGTAAAGACATAAAATTGAAGTTTATAATAATAATAATAAAATCAAACTAATGGGGACAGTTTGCATTACATGTCGGTACACAACTGGACCTTTACGTAAACACATATAGGACATGCATGTGAAATAACACACTAAAGAGCAGATGTGGACGATCACCAAGGTCCTATTGTCAGATTAGCTCATTTGAGACAGTTCATAATGCACATTGCTGACTCAAATTCAAACAGGACCACAACCTCTACGTCACAGTACGTTTTAGGGTGAATAATGTAATGAAAGAAAAAGTAAGGATAATCTGTGAGTATAGACTTCGTTATTATTTAAAAGATGTATCTGATGACCAAACACCCACACGTTATTTGGGACGTCACAGAGATGTCCCAAATAAAACCCTTCAAAAAAGATGTTAAACTGTTAAACTACAAAACTCTTGAGAATAATTAGAGCCATAAGCAGCCCACCTACATCGCCCCAGTGTTCCCAGTAAAGCGCGATCCAAACAGAGAACACACTTCTCCTCCTTCTTCTCCTCCTCCTCCTCCTCCTCCTCCTCCTCCTCCTCCTCCTCAACAACTTCGGCTGATGCACAAAACAAAACCAAAAAACACGATATCGACCGCATGTATCGATCAGCGGCCGAACGTCATAATTCCCGTTCAGCCCAATAATAACTCTCTCTCTCTCTCTCTCTCTCACACACACACACACACACACAACCATCTCCGCCAAAAAGTTGCCCTCTCGCGGAGCTGAGGTGCGTTCAGAGATGTCGCGTGCACGCGGCGGGGTACTCACTGTGTCGGCTCTATCTCAGCCGGTCTCAGGGTGAACTCATCCCTCAGAGACTGGAACCAAGACATCCGCGCGGGCAGCGCTGACCGATGATTGGATTATCTCGGTCCCTGCTCTGCGTCCTCTGCTCCACGGTGGTGCGTTCACAGGCGGCTCGGAATAGCCCCAATCCTCCCGCGACTTTCTGATGTACAGAAGTATTACCAAAAAAAAAGAAGAGTGCAAATAAAAATAATATGAAGAAAAGTATGAATAGATTCAAAATAAATAAGTAAATAGCTCAGGTTTAAAACACTTTTCTGGGACAAAATCATGTGAATGTAGCGTGTGTGACACAAGTGCAATAGTGTGTTTCATCTGATGTTCATAATCTCATCTCAGCGGTGTGCAGGTTCAGTCGTGACACTGAACTAATACAACAATGGTGTTAGGCAGATTTTAACTGTTATATTTATTCCTCACGCATATAACGTGAGAGATTTTTTTTTAATTTAACCTGGAATTTACACAACTAAATTCATTCTAAATTAACCTTGAACAAGTTGTAGCTTCTTAGACTTTAACAGAGACCACTAAAGGGTCCCTGACATGCTGCCTGAATGGATATGACGAGTCTCTTGTTCTTTTTTCTGACAGGTTTGGGTCCTGTTAATTAGTTTACATTTTTACGAGCAACACGCGAATGCAACGTACGCACAAAGCGTACATCATCGGCCAACTGACGTCTGATGAGATCAAAAAAGTAATAAATGATGCCGGCTGCCAGAAAAGTCCTTGATAACACGCTATTTGTTCTTTTAGTGACGAAAGAGGAAACAAAGGGGAACCCCACTTCATTAGTTACCCAGACTGGAGTTGTTTGTGTTAAGTTTCACTGGAAAAGTTGGACTCTTTTGGGATTATTGCTGCCATCTGGTGTTGTGGCTGAGTTTGTCTACCGTGACATTATTTTTTGACATCAGATTTGGGTAGTTTGAAAGGTGCTCTATAAAAAAGTGCCACCAGGACATGAAAAACAAGCGTCGTCTTTTGTCTCAGGCAGTCGAACCCGTCTCAAATATTACGAAACAAGGGATGACACGAAGGCGGAGTAGAAAAGAAAAGACTCTTTAATTCAGTCAGCAACATTAAGTTAACATATCGAACACATTTAAAACAGAGACTGACAGAAAAGCCCTTTAGCCGCTGGGTTGACTCATGTCACGTCAGGAACAATATGAAGATCGTTGCAAAAAAACATGTACAAATTATGTATCAAATGTGTATCAAATGCAAGAAAAAAAAAAAGCTCCTCCATAAACCACACAGTGATGATGGGAATCTCCTAACGGGGTGGAATAAGTGCATGGCGGGGAAACATCACAGCCTCCCCGCCTCCTTGAACTTGCCGAGCAGTCCGTCGTCCGCCCTCAGGGGGAAGTACAGGGTCCGGGTTTTGTAGTACTGGGGGTCGGACTGGAGGTTTTGGATGACGTCCGCGAGGAGGTGCGCCCGCTCCACGCCGCAGCCTGGCGCCTCGTAGCCCAGCTTGGTGAAGTGGACGTGGAGGTGGTAGTAGGACGGCTGGTAGTGCAGGTAGACTCTCAGCTTACTGGCCGCAAGGCTGTAGCGCTGCAGGACGGCCTCCTAAACCACAAGGAAAGGGCCGTCGTCAGACTTTCTGCATGTTTGACATTATGAATATGTCCACTGCTGTCTCCAATCATGAAGAGCTATGTCCTGTCCTAGCACTCTAAAATAGTAAGTACAATTGGTTGAAGACAACGGCTTAAATATGTGGTCACATTAATGGCGGCGGATGGAAGAAAAGGACGTTTTCAGCCATTTCTTTCCTCCCTCACCTTTCCTTTCTGGAAGATGTTCTGCAGCAGCGGTAGATGCTCCGACGTCAGGTCTCTGAGACTCCGGATGTCTCTCTGATGTACGATGGCAATCAGGTACAAATCGTCAACCTGACAGAAGACAGACGTTGTTAAACTGCGTAGTCTGTTAGCCGAAGGATCTTTAACTCAGCATGGAAACATGCACCTGCTCAGCATCAGCATCACACACAGGGAACACAACACCATTTCTCACATCAGGAGAAAAGGCTGCAGTCCTGAGAGTGTAAATGTCTGAAATCACTGACTTGTATTCCACATCATGTCTTTTTCTGGTTGTCGACTGTGGTCCAGCATTAGTGTCAGCTCACCTGTTTCTGGTCCCATTTAAAATCTGGTAGGAGGAGAAAGCCAACCTCTGGGTCCGGATCTTCATAGACTATCCTCTCAGCCTCCGCCTTCTTCTCCAGGATGTTGTGGACCCACTGGAGGGGGTCAATCGTCATGTTAATGATGTACACTCACGGAGATGCATTATGATTCCCTAGCACTTTAGTAGCACTTACGGATAGTACTGTGTAGTTTAACTTTATTGAAGAAATTGTACTTGCTTGATTCTTGTTGTTCTGAGTTTGGACTCACGGTTTTATGCACTTATTGTAAGTCGCTTTGGATAAAAGCGTCAGCTAAATGACATGTAATGTAATGTAATGATGCCAATACAAGCACGTGATTTCTGGATACCGACCTGCACGCTGAAACTCTGTTTCTGAATGTAGGGCAACGTGATGGACTTGTAGTCCTCCCCCGTCTCCTCCACCAGTGAACTCTCCTGTCGCTGGTATTTCTTGATATGCTTCTCCGTGGCCGGACACACGACCGTGGTCTTGATCTCTAAAAACAGAAACGCACAGGCTGTCAAACTTTGGCCGAGCCGATACCTTCAGTTCATCATATCGTCTTCTTCATTTTGACCGCACCATTGAGTTGAGGGGGAGCCAGTAACCGATACGTGCTGTAGATGTCGTTCCTCATCTCCAGCTTCAGCCTGGACCCAGTGAACAGCTCAGCCAGGTCGTCCTCTCTGATGGGAGTCTTCTCCAGGATGACCACAGCCTCCTGATCGCCGAGCTGGTGATGACAACCATTTCAATGTTTGACTGTCTGAACTAATATTGAGGCTTGTTATGCCCTCATGATGGAATTAATGCAAAACAGCCATTCGTGTGTTGTTGCACTCGTCTCTATGAAATCCATCCTTACAATAAGGCAATATCACGCGGACCATTATTTTGAAATATCGAACCGGAAGTGAATGGTTCCATCTCTGCTTCACGAAACTACTCAGCCCTTTGAATGCACCTAATACAATAAAAACGTTTCCCTCTTAAGTTACAAACTATTTCTCTCGGCAGCACGACCACAGCTAGAGTTAGTGAGCTAAACTGCTTCTTCCGGCTAACAACAACCTCCGGTTACCTTCCCGTGCACGAAGATGGTCTTCTCCCGGGCTGAATCACTCAGGACAGTCGACGTTTTAAACTCGGACAGAATATGTTCAGATTCAGGATCCTTTCCAACTCCTCCGTCGCCATTCTCATTGTCAGCTTTCGCCCTCTTGACTCTCTGAGATAATTCATCGGTTCCGACACTATCCGTCTCCCGTTTGGCCGCGGTGTCCGCCATGTTTTGTGTTGCTGCCTTTGTGGCCAAAGATCGTCTATGTGTAGGATGATGACCTACTCATCATCAAACAACCCCAAATCCACTCAGCGAACCTAGACCGAGCCTCGTGCATGCGCGCTCCCCGTAGCTCGTGGCAAAGTGTTTGAAGATCAGGAAGTATTTTCCCTATTGGAGAATATTTTATGGTAAATGTATTCCAATGACAACGTTATGTTCTTCACTATAAAGTCATAGACGCCTCTGGTAATCTCCTAAATCTGTCACTACCTTTATATACTTTAATTAATGTGTTACACCCCTGTGTTTATGTATGTGTTACTTCTTGCATTAATGATGTGATGTGTGTGCATCTAACTGTCAAGGCCTGTTACACGGACCCATTAACTGCTTGATGTTTGAGTACCAAGAAGACACACATGTGTATGTGGAATAGAATAGGCCAATACATTAAAATATGAAACTGTTAACTTATATTGTTGTTACTGTATCAAACCTCCCCTCTACCAGCTCATTAGATCTAGTTAGATAATATATTAATATTACAAAAAGCACTGCAGTACATGTCAACATCGGCAATGTTATAATGCACTCTGTTTTTGAGGCGTTTTTTCCATCCAATATGAATAATAGAAACACTGCTTAGTCTAACCCAGTACAGTTCAACAGCAGCAGAAACTAAAGCTGACATTAAACAAACTCCCAAAGCGTGACATGTATAATTTATACAACATTCAATGTCATTCGTTTTTCTTTTGGTATATAAAGTAAATGTTGAAGTCTGCATAAGGACAGGTTACAAAGAAGAATAGTGGGCAGACACAATGTTAAGACCCACTTACAAAGCAAGATATATAGTAAGGCGCGTCTCGAATAATACTTTGTGCCGCTCTTCTTTATTAATTAATACCCGATAACGACCACCTTCCACAACCGTTTTCCCGTCATTGGCTTTTTATATACGCATGTGTGGGTGCGCGTGTGAAAAAAGACTGGCCGACGTGGTGACGTCATCAAGTCAGCTGCTGTTGTAACTGCACTTCCTCCCGTCCTTAACTCCCAAGTACAAACTCCAAAGTACACACTTGGCGTACTTGGTATTGAGAAACTGCCCCAAAAAAACTACACACGCACACACACACAAGCTGGCGTTAAAGATGATTGACACATCATTTAACTAATATGATTAGCGTTGTGGGGCGGGGCTACTGATGAGTGGACAAATGAAAACCTTTCACTGGGGGCGGTGCGATAATCAGGAAGTTATTTAAAGACGACGACACGCGCGTTTGTTTGGCTCCCGTGAGAGGAGGGAAGAAGCTGCAGAGGAGACTTTACAAAAGTGAACTGTGTCTGGAGTTTATGGTGTCGTTAGTCTTCTTTTCCAAATCAAAATGTACACACTCCGCCTCCTGGTTCTTCACGCACTGGCTCTGGCTGTGGTCGCGAGGAGAGGTAACGTTGTCTGTCAGTAACTCTCCGTAACTAGCTCACATTATCGGGTAATGAGTGCTTATTATGTTGACTTAGTGGCTGCAGCCACCGCGAGCTGACATTGACTCCCTGAATGGGGCTTTTGTTTGTCAGGTTTACTTGAAGCGTCGCGCTTATTGAGTTTGAAACGTGCACGTGTGTGTTGTGCTTTGATCTGCCGTTTGTGTATCAGGAGCACTTCACTGTCATCAGCTTGTTGCTGTGTTCAACAGCACCTCGTTGAGTTTGGGGGCCTGTTCCTTTGCAGCAATGTGGGAACTTTGCTGAATAGGTCAATTTAAAAGTTGAAGGGAGAAAAAAAAAAACAACAACCCCCGAATGAACTGTTTGTGTGTGCTTGTTTCAGAGAGGAGAAATGTCCTTTTCATTATGGCAGATGACTTGAGGACATCATTGGGATGCTACAGGCACTCCGTGGCAAAATCCCCAAACATCGACCAGCTGGCGTCCAAAAGCCAAGTTTTTCTCCATGCATATGCACAGGTCAGCGGGTGTTATATGTGGTTTGTTATGTGATTTATTAGAATGATGTTTTTATGATGAGGGGAAACTTCAAAGGTGTCGTTTCCGCTCTTCTCAGCAAGCCGTGTGTGCTCCCAGCCGTACGTCCATGTTGACCAGTCGCAGGCCGGACACGACCAGGCTCTACGACTTCAACTCCTACTGGAGAACCCATTCTGGAAACTACACAACCCTGCCGCAGTACTTTAAATCTCGAGGGTACTTCACCACGTCTGTGGGCAAGATATTTCATCCAGGTCAGATTAATTCCAGTGTATTCTTACACTGCGGTAGGAAGCACTTAGAAAAAAGTATAACTTATTTGGCCTCCAATTATATAGATGTAGCGTTGTATTTTGTCTCTTTAGGTATTCCCTCCAACCACTCCGATGACTTCCCCTACAGCTGGTCCACCCCGGCCTTCCACCCAGCTTCATTTAGATATGAGAAAGAAAAGGTGTGTAAAGTAAAAGTATCTCTCACACACACGGGAGAATCACATTTGTAAGTTTGTAATGGTCACACTTTGGTCTAGCACCCCTGTGAAGGCATCAGGCATTATTTTCCTATGGAGAACATAAAGATGCTAAACCTCGCTCAAGTGCTTTGTGCACGTTGCACCTCGCGCCTGAAATCAAGTTCCAAACGATCTCAATGTTACTCAGGCCTTTAAGACGCAGAGGAGTTCATTTTTAAATGTCTTGCTTCATAAAATACTTTGAAGTCATGTCTTAATTCTCCCTAAATTCTAAATTAAAAAAAATTAAATGACAATGTTTTTGAACGCATTGCTTTCACTCCAATAGCATGGTAGTAGTTTGAGGGGTTGAATCTTCAGTCCCAGGCGGCACTCTTTGCATGCGAGTTTAAAGATTCCGATCAAATGTTTTTACTGTTCATATATACATCCGTTTGTAATTATTATATATTTTTTTTAACCTGGATGACATTTCTTGATCAGTTTGCAATAATTCAGTCACCAAATCATCCTGCAGCTTCAGTTGGGGGACCGGCCACCAGACTCTGAAGAAAGAAACTCTACGACACTTAACAATAACCCTTTTCCCCCCCAGGTGTGTAAAGGAGAGGATGGTAAACTCCACGCCAACCTGCTGTGTGCGGTGAACGTGGCGGAGCAGCCCGGGGGAACCCTCCCTGACCTGGAGAGCACAGACGAGGCAGTGAGGTTACTGAAGAGTCGGGTCAACGACGACGTTCCTTTCTTCTTGGCGGTGGGCTTTCACAAACCACACATTCCCTTCAGGATACCTCAGGTACAGGACTTTTCTTTTTTTACTGTGCAATGATATACTGTATCCATAGAGATAAAAAAAAATAGATACGCAATAATATATATAGATAGAGAGATATATATATATATATATATAGATTATTGTGTATCTATTTTTTTTTTCATAAATGAGAACATATTTAAAAGAAACGTGTACAGAGGAAAAATGGTAAAAAAAAATATTAACCAAATAAAATGCAAAAAACAAACAGCATGCGTGTTAATTTGCACAAACGGAATGCATCGGATCAAATCCCATCCACAGGTACTTGACGTCCACACCTCTAAGACCCTCTACACGGCTTGAAGTGACAATGGTTAGAAACCAGTTAAATCAACAGTTGTTCAGAGTTGAGGCGAGCCGGCTTTAAGAGGCTCCGCAGGGTTTGACGTTCACAACTAGTTTCATAGTGAGGACTTGATCTGCCAACATTACTACAAATATCAGAACGAAGGACATATGACGTGAATGATTAGAACCAGCTGTGGACATGCTGGATCTCCGTTTGAGCCGCTTGTATGCGAGCCACACTTTTGAACCAACGCAGTCAGTATCTTTTTTTTTAAATGTATTAATCTTTTTTTCTCCATTTGGTTTCCACGGCTTGTTACAGTGCAACTCAGAAGAGCAACGTGTGGGTAATGGTTCCCCCGGCAGCCGTCCAGCACATGATCGCCTATCGGCACGCTCGCTCGTGCATTAACGGCCCTCCTCGGTACGATTTTGAAAAGATGAGCCATTTGATGGCTCGCTACTCTTTGGTCCTCCTAAAACAAACGTTTAACCGTGTCATGGCTCTGACCCGATAAACCTCCCGTTTAGTCAACGAGCTGTTGACTAGCAGCGGGCGTCGTGCCCATCTAGCGGGAGCTGCACCGCTTCACGATGCTGTGGAGATTCATCGTGAACCTTGAATTTGAGTTATAGCGTTGCAGAAATGACAAACATCTGGTATTACTATTATATCGCATATAACCTACTCCAACATCTTCACAAGGGTTTTCTTGAATAATACTTTTTTCTAATAAACATGTATTTAGCTACAACATTATGGTGAATAATGTGACCGGCTGGTGCACAACTGCTGTAATTGACAGTTTCTAAATGACCTGAACCATACATTTGGCATCCCTGTACTAAAACTGTATTATTGGCTGACGTGTACGGATGCGCCTCCATTATCCTGATATCTACTAGCTCAATGTCAAACCCCACGAACTGAAGGTCAAATATCCTTTAGGTGGAATTCCTGTAATGCCCATTCATGCATTGTACAATCCAATCAGCCGGCGCTTGTGTGGAGTGGAAACGGGACGGCCTTCAGAAGATGAGGGTGAATGAATGTAGAGGAGACGAGTGCCGTACAGGACAGTGTTGAGCCGCGGCCATGCTGGGAACAAATATCGTCTTCCAACAGAATTCAATACCCTCGGAGTCCGTAGAGGACCGTGGCATTGGATCTCATGCAAAATCATTCAACTTTTTCTTTCTCTTTTCAAACTTTAAACTGCTTCAAGGTAACGAAATGCACAATCGTTAGTAATAAAAATAGTTCACTCGCACAAGCTCTTTAGGAAGGTTTCTGTTCGCACTCGTGCATCTTGCAGGAGGCCCAATGTTGCTTTAGGGTGCTGGTTTTGTTTGTTAAAAGGCAGAGAATAGAGGGCTGCATGTGAAGAGACTTTAATGAGGCCTGAT
The DNA here is from genome assembly GCF_009769545.1 of Cyclopterus lumpus. NCBI lineage: Eukaryota > Metazoa > Chordata > Actinopteri > Perciformes > Cyclopteridae > Cyclopterus > Cyclopterus lumpus. The sequence goes on along the minus strand of NC_046975.1, from coordinate 5,943,831 downwards.
CTAGATCTACGGGAGGCTCCATTCGGCATGAAGGGAGTATGATGAAGTGGAAGGTGGATGGATGGGAGCGGAGACGAAGAAGTTTCCTTCCAGGTGGCAAGTTGAGGGATGGAAAGAGGGAAAAGGTCACGCCAGCTCCGTCTGTCGGCGCGTGATGGATGCTGCATGGGATTAACCCCGTGTGGTCTGGACACCTCAGCCACATTAGAAACTGATCTTTCATCATATTAATATTCTCCCAAACTGCTATAGATTTATGTTTTGGAAATTATAAATAATGAATTGTTACTTAAGTCATTGTCCCCTGAAATAACCAAAGGACCCAAAGCACTTTAAGACGTGTGCAACTGGCCTGTCTACTCCCTACTGTGTACTTCTACTTCATAGGAAAACATTGTCGTACCACATTTACAGTCGGCACATTGCAGATTCAGATTTTACTATATCTTATTAAAATACGATGAATTATTAATAGTTTAAACATCCAGCATTATAACTTGAAAGCAGACGTTCCGTACATTTCAGTACATTGTGCAGATGATGACTTCACTCTTCACTTAAAATAATTTGAACTGTGGTCGCGACGTACTCCGGCTTCAGAGGAAAACACGGTACTAATAACATTTTACCGACAGAAATGTTACTGGTTACATTGCAGATTCAGGTTGTACTCTTCATTTTATAACAGTTAAAATATGATGCATTCATTAAACTATCCAGCGTCGGTTCAGCAGTACTCATCCAGTGTGAAGTGATGAGTGGTTCTCTCCATGCGTGTTGTGTATGAAGGGGGCCTTGTTGCCTGGTTTTACTGAACAGAGTTTATGCGTTCCAGGAGTACCTGAGTCTATATCCCATTGAACAAATGACTCTGGCCCCGGACCCCGATGTCCCTTCACTGCTTCCACCTGTGGCCTACAACCCCTGGATGGATCTGAGGAAGAGGGACGATGTCCAAAAGCTCAACATTAGCTTCCCCTACGGGCCGATTCCCAAAGACTTCCAGGTACGAGCGCGCTGCTCACCCTGAAAAACATCTCCATGTACACGTATTGCTCTCCCTTGTTGCTGCTACTTCCTGTGTCGCACACCAACTGTGTTCCACATCGTGTCTTCCAGCTGCGCATCCGTCAGCACTACTACGCTGCCGTGTCTTACATGGATGCCCAAGTCGGGCGGCTGCTCGGTGCTCTGGATGAGCTGGGGCTGGCCAACGGCACCATGGTGGTGTTCACCTCAGATCATGGTTAGTGGACGCCGATGGATACTTAGGGAAATGATTAACTCTTGTCCTATGTCAGGCTTTCGGTGCGTTTCTAGTTAGGAAGTAGTGTTTAAAAAAAAAAAGTGTATGTATGTGTAAATGTATTTATTGCAGACATGCGTCTGTCGCCACCAGAGGGCAGTGTTGTAACAGCGTGTTGTTCCATTACCTTCTCCCACTAATCTAGCTGTATCCTAAAATCCCAGCTCTTTCTTGCACTACTTATTTTCCCTTTTTTCCCCTTTGACTCGGAAACTCAATTTCTTTTAATGTCTCCTTCAGTGGAGGACACCGGAGTGAATCCTTTCCATGACTGTTTTGATTCATACCCAGTAAAGCTCAATCCAATGCCATCATTTTCAAATACTAGTTGTCAAATACTGTTTTATTCCTCCCATCTGCCTCAGTCATTGTGAACTAACCTCTTTTAAATCTGTCTCCCCTCTTGTTGCAGGGTGGTCATTGGGAGAACACGGTGAATGGGCAAAGTATTCAAATTTTGATGTTTCAACGCGTGTCCCCCTCATCTTCTACGTTCCTGGGGTCACCGGCCGCGACTCGCTGCGAGGGTCTACCTTTCCCTTTATTAATGTCCTCGTCCAGTCGGAGCTCGTCTTTAAGAGTAAGGCCCCCCTTCAATGACTACTCGTGTTGATTAACGCAGCATGGACAATCCTCCCTCCTTTTTTTCTTTTGTATTATCATTTTTAAAAGCACCATGTCTATCAACTCACAAAAGGGAACTTGCGTCTGATTGAATAATTTTAGTCCTAATTCCTCATATAAAACATGGATGATTCTGTCAACTTAAATGAAGTCTTTTGATTTACACGGAGAGCTCCCGGAAGTATTTAGAGAGGGATTCACTTTGATATTTAGCCTCGGATAGTTGTGCATAAATGGTGCAACGATGATGCAATTGCAGGGAGTCTAGTGATATTTAGGAGATATCTTGGCTAATTCGCTGTAAGTGGGAATGTAAGACTTTCTCTAATTGGCTGACCCCCCCCCCCCCCCCACCCCCGTCTCTCTTTCAGATGAACGAGTTGTCAAAAACGTGGTGGAGCTGGTGGATGTTTTTCCGACCGTCTCCCACCTGGCTGGCCTCAAAGCACCGAGACCGTGTCCGGACTTCTCTTTTCAGGTAGCAATGGATGGAAATGAAAGCGTTTGAATCTAGTTTTCACTGACTAAAGCTTTGCACTGAAGAGCTTTGGTTATGTCTACAACTTGCTCTTTGTCTCAACCACAGTAGGAAAAAATGCATCAGATTCAACTTTGCCGTTGGCAACAGTGGAAAGGCAACGTTGGTCCTTACTCCACTTTGGTCTAGACTGGTGTAGCAACCTCCGACTTTTATGTCCGTTGAGTTGGAAAATATCAGGAATATCTGACCTACGACATATTCCACGTAATGAAACTTATTACACTGGCAGTTCAACTACAATCTAAATCTAATCCAGTATAAACAATAATAGGATACTTTCAGCTCCCTTTTAAAAAAAAAAAAAAGGGTCCTTGAAGGCATTTATTTGCTGTGCCTTGTTAACCGACCGCTCCAAAGATGTGCCATGCCATGGTGGTATTGCGTCGATGTGCATCAGGTGGGACTAAGTGTAGAAGTGAAGGAAATGGCCTTTGAATGGCTAAACATTGTGAGCACGCTGAGCATCTAGAGTGCTGCCGCGGAGCATCTATGGCAGCACGGCTGCAGTCTGGTATTTACTTTACCAAAGTGGGATTCAAAGTGTCCTTCAGCCTCTGTGACGTTCGCTGGACGTCTGTAACCCTTTTGGTCTTTTAGTTGAAACCAGGTTTTCATGCCGTGTCAAGCACGCACTTCACATTTCCCACAAATTGCAACGCAAGAACCAAACTGCAAACCTTCAGGTTTCATTTGGCCCTCGTGTCAACATTGCCAAACAAAGTTAATGGGAGTAAACGCTGCATAAACAACCCCCAACGTGCCCGACGTGCCCGTGACGTAATGGCCTCTGACATTTCTTTCCTTTTTTACCCTCTGGCTTTCAGGAGGAGTTGTGTACAGAAGGAAAAAACAGGGCCTCCACCTTCCAACACCGACACAAAGAGCAAAGGATTACAGAAGCCATGTCTTTCAGCCAGTACCCTCGACCTGCCGACACGCCACAGGTACCAGACCGAGTGTTTAGAAAAGCAAATGAAATGAAAAAAGCCTCCATGAGCCGTCTAAAGGTTAAATCTTTATTTTTCTATTGTTCAGAAAGCGGGCCTAATCTTTTAATTAACATGTCGCCCTGTTACTTTTAATGAAATGGATTTAGTGGACTCATATAAAATGTTCACATTAGTGAAGGTCATAGCAGCTGAAGCCGCTCTCTGCCCTCGCTGCGTTTGTACGCCGGCCCGCTGCCGGCCACGGGGGGGAGGTCTCGAGCGACCGGCGCCGGCTGCAGGTTGATCTCTGTACGCCAGACATCGGCTCACAGGACGAGTTGGCAGCTTCTACGGGAGACGCTTTTATAGTTCAGTGTTCATTATTGAAATCTTTTTTAAAAAATTTTTTGTAGGTGAACTCTGACCTCCCCGACCTTAAAGACATAACGGTCATGGGTTACTCTCTGCGCTGCTGGGACTATAGATACACTCTCTGGCTGGGGTTCAACCCTAAAACATTTCAGGTTGGTGTATAATATCTCTCTGTTTCAGGTTCTGTGTGTTATTGATCTGATTGATTGATTGATCGATCTGTCCATTGTGTGGCGCAGTACGTTTTTCCATGACAGCAGCAGATTATATTTGCCTGTCATCCATCTGCATCTCATTCTAGGTGAACGTGTCGGATGTCCACGGGGGGGAGTTGTACATGTTGACAGACGACCCCGGTGAGGACAGGAACGTCTACGACAACTTTGACCACCGGGCCATGATGGGAAAGATGGCGAGCCTGCCTCCGGTAAGTTTGCATTAGTTTATTTAGAAATACTTTCCTCTTCTTTCATCTGCTGACGTGTTTTCTGACTGGTTTCTGTCCAGACGGTGAGCGTGCAGATGAGAATGAGGCGGCAGCTCCTCTACCTCTCAACAGGGAGGAAAACGAGTAGAGGGCCGGCGTGATGACGGGAATAGAACCGCCACAGATGGACGGATGGAGACGAGCACAAAGGGAGGATGGACGGGTGGATGCCTTGAATATTTCTTCTAATATGATGCATACTTGATTTAGCATTACGTGGTGGCACTATTAATCCTTTAGGCTCATGTTCCTTGTGGAGAACTCATTGGCAGGCAGAGCTGTGTTCAACACGAGAGCAAAGTGAATACGAAAGCACCGTTTTTCTTTGACAAAGAGAAACATCCATAAGCGCACAGACAATTCTGACTGGTTTGTGTTCCTGCTGCTAAAACCCGCCGCCAGTGTTTTCATTGTCGTCCAACTCACTGCGCCCGAGCAGAAAGTTCCATACTTAGTTTTTATTACTAACATGTTGGGAGGGGGGGGGGGGGTGGTCTGCAGCCCGTCTTTATGCCAAGCTTATTCGCAGCTGCCTCATTCTTAGGGTAGAAAATAGAAAAATCAAATGGCATATTTCAATGATTCCTTTAGAAAACACTAATACTGAACAGCTGACCCACCCCCTTGAACAGATAAAAGGGACTTTGACAGATTGGCGCTCTAGTGTTAAACAATATGACATTTGTACTTGCACTCGATGTCACTTGCAGCCGGTTGCCTCCTCCCTCGGTAAACAGTCGGTTCGGATCAATTTGCGGACCCGCAATGAAGAAGTGAGTAAAAGCCCCCCATAATAATTGGATGCAAATGAAACAGACTGGCACGACGTCGTATCGCTGTTCCAATGCATGCGCTGTGGCAATTTGAGAAGAAAGCAATTTCAGCTCGAGTTTCAGGTCCAACAATGGATTGCAGGGATTCGGTCTGTCAACTTTTATTATAGGCTACACTGGCTTCATGTTAATGGGATGCAGATGATTCATGTAATCAGCATGGATCATATACCAGACGAAGTCTTATTGAATCAGCTTTTCTTTTTCTTTAAAATGTCTTCCCCCTTGACCTCGCTCATTAGTGACCGTTCCTGCAGCATCAGGGTTCTGCGTCTAGAATCCGTCCATCCAGACGAACGCCAACAGAGAGACGAGCTCATCCTCCGCTCTGGTTGCGTCAGAGCATCTCAGTCTGATCGCCAGCTTTCTGAGGGGGAAATTATTTAAATCTGTAGCTAGGCAAGGCCATGCTGTTAATATATTTATGTCTGATTCGATAACTTTGTTTAATAAAACAAACTGTTTTCGCAGTGACTGTTGTCTGTATTCCCGTTTGTCCTGCAGAAAGGAAGCCCACTTGGCATCCCCTCCCCACTGTGTTGGGCTGCATGTTGTGCGCTCCCCCAGGAGACGTGTGAAGCTGCAGAGCAGTGAGGAGCTCCTCGGGGACTTCCTGTCTGGCTCTGTTTTTTTTCTGCTTCCCCCTCTCTGTCGTTTCTTTTATTTTGTAATTTCTTTGCCCAGAATGCTTTGCTAACCCGAGCTGATCGTTCCCTAATTTGTGCATGACTCCACTGAGTCAATCCGTCCGGGCAACACGGTTAAAAGCTCTCTAATTGCATTTTGAAATATAGTATGCATCCTTTTTTTTATTTTTTTTATTCTTTTTCTTTCTTTTTTTACCGTTTTCAATTTCTGGGCAATCATGCAGAGCATATGTTGAAGTCTGCTTGAACTGAAGTCTGTATGCTACAAATGAAAAGCCTGAACTTCTCCCTCACACAACATTCATATTTATCTCGTGGGTGTTCTATATGATTTTTGTTTAGTGGATTGTGAGAAATATTGTTAAAACATGAAGATGATTTGAATGTCAAAACTCAATGGAAACAAGCTATCGACACTCGAGGTATCTCTTTCTAAAGGTAACCTGAGGGGTGTGTGTGTGTGAGACCAGGACACTGCAATACACACTGCTGCTTCCAGTTATACACGATTACACAGATATTCAGTTCAGAGCCAATTTAGCAACGTGGACGCTTTGAAATGTATAGTAAATAAATCTCCATAGCAAATGTTTCGTTATTACGAGGAAGAAAATGCATTCCACAAGTTTGTTGGACCACAAGGAGACAAGGAGACAAGGAGACGAGACTCCCTGTTGACAGCCAGCACATGGTGCTTTCCTTCAGGCTGAGCAACCTCTGGTCACCTGATGGATGGGCGTCCAACAGCTGCTCTGTTTTGGACTGACTCTCCAGCTGATTACTTTATTTAGTTTGTTTATATTATGCTATTTTCCACAATAAAAAGAAATACACAAATAATAACACGGATCAGGAAGAGGCAGAGAGTCCACTGGGCGTATTTAAAGCCTCCACTTATATGATTTTAGAGAGAACAAAGTGAATATGCATAAGATGATCTATAATATGATATAAACACAAAAGTGAGCGCGTGCCTAATGCTCCACCAGCTGGATGCTCGCTGTCAGAGCTCAGATAAGAGCGCCGCCCAGCAGACGGGCCTCGCTGCGTGGTCACGCCGCTCTGAGTAAGTGCAGCTCTCACATCGGCCCATATTTCAGCCTCAGTGGTTTTATCAGATCCATATTTATCATCACAAGCGGTGATCTCTGACCACTATCAAATTGATCTAATGGCAATTACATTAGTGTTTACCTGCTGTTGCTCTGCTGCGGCCCCCCCCCCCCCTCACACACACTACCCCACCCAATGCACTCCGTCTCTGTCTCGCTCTCATCGTCTGTCATTATGTTTCATATGCTGGTAATCGCATTACAGCTATGGGCTCATATTCTGGCAGGTCACGCTGCCTTTCTGTTAACGTTGCCGACATACACACTTACTTTAGAGAGAGGGAGAGTGTGTTTTTAAAAGTGCTTAGCTCAGCTGCATCATGACTAGGGTTCTTCTCAAGGGGGTGTGTGTTTGCTGTGTGTGTGTGAGTGTGTGTGTGTGTGTTTACTGTGTGTGCATGAATAGGAAACAGACTGTAGTCTACACAGAATTGGGACATGAATCGGACCCTCTGCCTCCCAAGGTCTTGAAGTGTTTGCAGAGTATTTTTCAGAGGAGCTGCTTTTAACAAGAAATTCTCCTCAAAAGCCAAATTAATTTGGTGGATTCTGCCGTCTCCTCTCTTTTGAAGCCGCTAAGCTGCTTACAGTGTTTTATCTGGATGCTTTTGCATCGCACTAGAGGCGTGCTGGAGGGAAACGATAGCTGCTAGTCCAGCTCGCCTCTCGCTGTCTGGTGCCGAGCAGGTGGGTTCATCAGGGCCTGAAACCTCTCTGCTAAGGTTCGAATTATCCTCCTTATTAGAATATGGAGTTTGGTACCCTCACTTAATTCCCAGCATAGCAGTGCTCTAATCAGCCTTGATGATTGAAATACCTGTATAGATGTGCACAGAAACTTAAATCCAACTTAATGTGTCACCTGGGCAGTCTGGTATGCGCCTTGACCCCTGACCTCTGGCGGTGGGGTATATTGGAGATCCAGTAGGCCTGTTATGACATCTGCAAGGGCGTCTCCAGAGCACGTGGAGCGTCAAGGAAGCAGCCGAGTAGAAGTGGGCCTGGATGTGACCCGTTGGCTGCCAATGTGGAGCCTTTAATCGGGAGCCATTGGATTAGAGCTGACGAGCTCATCCCTCGTTAGCGCCTCGGGAGCTGTGAACCCGGAGCAGGAGAGGAAGCCTCCTTTTTCTGTTTTTTGAGGAACCGTTGCCGACAACGGACGGTTTTGGAGAGGCTCGGCCTCTTTCCATGTGGAGGTCGCGTGCTTCCCCCCCCCCACCCCTCCCCCCTCCCCCCCACCGGCCCGTGGGGACTTTCCCACAGTCCAAAAACATGCATGTTTGCTTAATTGGCGGTTCTGAATGGCCCCTCGTTGTGGACGTGAATGGCTGGCGGTCCGTCTCCGCGGGTCGGCCCCGTGACGTCCCAGATGGGCCTCTCGCTCAGCGGCTGCTGGAAGGGGCTCCGGTCCCCCTCCGCGACCCTCTAAGGATGAGCGGGTTTAGCTAATGGATGATGGACTTTTAAACGCGTGGCAAAGAATGAGGGGCACTCTATTGAAATTGCCTCTCTGCACAGTGCGACCGAGGGAATTAATTTTGAGATTGGGTTTCTTTTAATGAAGTTGAATGGCTGTAATCAACCCGCGGGTGAGGGAAACCTGCAGTTCTAATGAAGGGGGTGGGGGGAAAGCATTTTCACTGAAATGTCATTGACAATTATAGAAATACCAAGCTTGGAGAATTAGATTAAAAACATCTGAAAAATCATTTTTTTCTAGTATTGCCTTGATCTTTGCTTATGGTTGCATGTTTTGTGTTAAGATTACGGGTCTCAAACTGTCAGGCTGCAAGAGAATTTCACGAGGTCCCACACATGTTTAGAATTAAAGTAACATTGTTTTTTCCATCTTGAATCTCATTTTCTCAGTCTTTCCATTTGCTTGCATTTGATAGATTACTGGTAGTTTATGTTATGTAGCCACGTTGACAAAACAAAGACATATCTTTAATCAGCCTCTGACTGCTGGTCAAAATAGTAGTAATATTTATTTTAAAAATGTATTTTTAATTTAATTTCAGATGTAAGTGGTCCGATCTACAAGAGGGTCTTAATCTAAGATCCTGAGGTCAAGGTTTACAATGTATATGGTTTGTATCTTATATTTGATATGTGTCTTGTGTGTGTGTGTGTTATTATTATTTATTAAAAACATGTTTTTAATGTAGGCAGATGCTAGACCCTAATGTCACAGAAAAAAGGTAAAACACACTGTCATATAAGCCTTAAAACTATGGATTAATATACATACAAATAAATGGAAATTAAAGTAAAGGTGAGAATCTTCTGTGCAAAAATATCCACATTTTATTCATTCACCCAGGGTGGTTTGAATGTCGGCTGAATTTGGAAGTCTGAAGATCATCTTGTGGGTTTTCAGGCGGACTGGTGTATTCAAAGCCAGTGGGAACTATGGAAGAATCAAACCCTGCGTCATTTATTTTAATGAATATTATCCAATTCTCCACTTTCCAGTGTCGTGGGGGAAATTTATAGGATATGGCCAGTAATGAACATGGACATTCAGCCATCATTCTGTGTGATGCAAGCTCCCTGAGAATATTATCCCTGAGAATTATTTTTACTTTTTAAAATTAAATAACTGAATAACATGTCTTTCAGAAGACACTGTAAAACCACAGGTTCTCCAAAAATATACTCTGGATATGAGATATTTATCCATCATTAGAGCCTTTTTCATTGACAACAGATGGTACAGAATGGAACCTGTTGAAACCACCTCGAGGTGCATGCTTCAGTTATTTTTAATTTGTTCCTTATTTCCTTATTTTGTTTCCTTTGTTACCAAATGATTGCACAGACAGACAGTGAAGGTTATCATCGTATCACAGTGAGTCTTTGTTCTGTGACTCAAAGGACCCCACATGTAAGTCCCTTTGAACTCCTTGTCATCATTACACTCATGGTTGTGATCAATGTAGCACCCAATAGACCTCCATCTTCTCGGTCCTCCATGAAACCTGATTTAACAAGTATTTAGTCAAGCACAGGGGACTTTACATGTTGAGTTTATGTTTGTGTAAATGCATGTTTTCTGTCCAGACCGCTGAATGGAGCCCATGAGAAGGCATGAAACAAACATTTAGTCACCAGCTAGTTAGATCTATAGTAGTAGTCTTAGTAGTAGTAGTAGCAGCAGCAGCAGGAGCAGTAGTAGCAGCAGCAGTAGTAGTAGTAGTCTTAGTAGTAGTAGCAGCAGCAGCAGTAGTAGTAGTAGTAGTCTTAGTAGTAGTAGCAGCAGCAGCAGTAGTAGTAGTCTTAGTAGTAGTAGTAGCAGCAGCAGCAGGAGCAGTAGTAGCAGCAGCAGTAGTAGTAGTAGTCTTAGTAGTAGTAGCAGCAGCAGCAGTAGTAGTAGTAGTAGTCTTAGTAGTAGTAGCAGCAGCAGCAGTAGTAGTAGTCTTAGTAGTAGTAGCAGCAGCAGCAGTAGTAGTAGTAGTAGTCTTAGTAGTAGTAGCAGCAGCAGCAGTAGTAGTAGTCTTAGTAGTAGTAGTAGTAGTCTTAGTAGTAGCAGCAGCAGCAGCAGTAGTAGTTGTCTTAGTAGTAGTAGTAGCAGCAGCAGCAGCAGCAGTAGTAGTCTTAGTAGTAGTAGTAGCAGCAGCAGCAGTAGTAGTAGTAGTCTTAGTAGTAGTAGTAGCAGCAGCAGCAGTAGTAGTAGTAGTCTTAGTAGTAGTAGCAGCAGCAGCAGTAGTAGTAGTCTTAGTAGTAGTAGCAGCAGCAGCAGTAGTAGTAGTAGTAGTCTTAGTAGTAGTAGCAGCAGCAGCAGTAGTAGTAGTCTTAGTAGTAGTAGTAGTAGTCTTAGTAGTAGCAGCAGCAGCAGCAGTAGTAGTTGTCTTAGTAGTAGTAGTAGCAGCAGCAGCAGCAGCAGTAGTAGTCTTAGTAGTAGTAGTAGCAGCAGCAGCAGTAGTAGTAGTCTTAGTAGTAGTAGTAGCAGCAGCAGCAGTAGCAGTAGTAGTCTTAGTAGTAGTAGCAGCAGCAGCAGCAGTAGTAGTAGTCTTAGTAGTAGTAGTAGCAGCAGCAGCAGCAGTAGTAGTAGTCTTAGTAGTAGTAGCAGCAGCAGCAGCAGCAGCAGCAGTAGTAGTCTTAGTAGTAGTAGCAGCAGCAGCAGCAGCAGTAGTAGTAGTAGTCTTAGTAGTAGTAGTAGCAGCATCAGCAGCAGTAGTAGTAGTCTTAGTAGTAGTAGTATCAGCAGCAGCAGCAGCAGTAGTAGTCTTAGTAGTAGTATCAGCAGCAGCAGCAGCAGTAGTAGTCTTAGTAGTAGTAGTAGTCTTAGTAGTAGTTGTAGTAGTCTTAGTAGTAGTAGCAGTAGTAGTAGTAGTTGTAGTTGTAATAGTCTTAGTAGTAGTAGCAGTAGTAGTTGTAGTTGTAGTAGTCTTAGTAGTAGTAGCAGTAGTAGTTGTAGTTTTAGTAGTTGTAGTTGTAGTAGTCTTAGTAGTAGTAGTAGTAGTAGTCTTAGTAGTAGTAGCAGTAGTAGTAGTAGTTGTAGTTTTAGTAGTTGTAGTTGTAGTAGTCTTAGTAGTAGTAGTAGTAGTAGCAGTAGTAGTAGTAGTTGTAGTTTTAATAGTTGTAGTAGTAGTTGTAGTTTTAGTAGTTGTAGTAGTAGTTGTAGTTGTAGTAGTCTTAGTAGTAGTAGTAGTAGTAGTCTTAGTAGTAGTAGTCTTAGTAGTAGAAGCAGTAGTAGTAGTCTTAGTAGTAGTAGCAGCAGCAGCAGCAGCAGTAGTAGTCTTAGTAGTAGTAGTAGCAGCAGCAGCAGCAGTAGTAGTAGTCTTAGTAGTAGTAGCAGCAGCAGCAGCAGCAGTAGTAGTAGTCTTAGTAGTAGTAGTAGCAGCAGCAGCAGCAGTAGTAGTAGCTTTAGTAGTAGCAGCAGCAGCAGCAGTAGTAGTAGTCTTAGTAGTAGTAGTCTTAGTAGTAGCAGCAGCAGCAGCAGCAGCAGTAGTAGTCTTAGTAGTAGCAGCAGCAGCAGCAGTAGTAGTAGTCTTAGTAGTAGTAGCAGCAGCAGCAGCAGCAGCAGTAGTAGTAGTCTTAGTAGTAGCAGCAGCAGCAGTAGTAGTAGTAGTAGTCTTAGTAGTAGTAGCAGCAGCAGCAGCAGCAGTAGTAGTAGTCTTAGTAGTAGTAGCAGCAGCAGCAGTAGTAGTAGTCTTAGTAGTAGTAGTAGCAGCAGCAGCAGTAGTAGTAGTAGTCTTAGTAGTAGAAGCAGCAGCAGCAGCAGTAGTAGTAGTAGTCTTAGTAGTAGTAGCAGCAGCAGCAGCAGCAGCAGTAGTAGTCTTAGTAGTAGAAGCAGCAGCAGCAGTAGTAGTAGTAGTCTTAGTAGTAGTAGTATCAGCAGCAGCAGCAGTAGTAGTAGTCTTAGTAGTAGTAGCAGCAGCAGCAGCAGCAGTAGTAGTCTTAGTAGTAGTATCAGCAGCAGCAGTAGTAGTAGTAGTCTTAGTAGTAGTAGAAGCAGCAGCAGCAGCAGCAGCAGTAGTAGTCTTAGTAGTAGTAGCAGCAGTAGTAGTAGTAGTAGTCTTAGCAGTAGTAGTAGCAGCAGCAGCAGTAGTAGTAGTAGTAGTCTTAGTAGTAGTAGCAGCAGCAGCAGCAGCAGTAGTAGTAGTCTTAGTAGTAGTAGCAGCAGCAGCAGCAGCAGCAGTAGTAGTAGTCTTAGTAGTAGTAGCAGCAGCAGTAGTAGTAGTAGTCTTAGTAGTAGCAGCAGCAGCAGTAGTAGTAGTAGTAGCAGCAGCAGCAGTAGTAGTAGTCTTAGTAGTAGAAGCAGCAGCAGCAGCAGTAGTAGTCTTAGTAGTAGTAGCAGCAGCAGCAGCAGCAGTAGTAGTCTTAGTAGTAGAAGCAGCAGCAGCAGCAGCAGTAGTAGTCTTAGTAGTAGTATCAGCAGCAGCAGTAGTAGTAGTAGTCTTAGTAGTAGTAGCAGCAGCAGCAGTAGTAGTCTTAGTAGTAGTAGCAGCAGCAGCAGCAGCAGCAGTAGTAGTCTTAGTAGTAGTATCAGCAGCAGCAGTAGTAGTAGTAGTCTTAGTAGTAGTAGCAGCAGCAGCAGCAGCAGTAGTAGTCTTAGTAGTAGTAGCAGCAGCAGCAGCAGCAGCAGTAGTAGTCTTAGTAGTAGTATCAGCAGCAGCAGTAGTAGTAGTAGTCTTAGTAGTAGCAGCAGTAGTAGTAGTCTTAGTAGTAGTAGTAGCAGCAGCAGCAGTAGTAGTAGTAGTCTTAGTAGTAGTAGCAGCAGCAGCAGTAGTAGTAGTCTTAGTAGTAGTAGTAACAGCAGCAGCAGCAGTAGTAGTAGTCTCAGTAGTAGTAGCAGCAGCAGCAGCAGTAGTAGTCTTAGTAGTAGTAGCAGCAGCAGCAGCAGTAGTAGTCTTAGTAGCAGCAGCAGCAGCAGCAGCAGCAGTAGTAGTAGTCTCAGTAGTAGTAGCAGCAGCAGCAGCAGTAGTAGTCTTAGTAGTAGCAGCAGCAGCAGCAGCAGCAGCAGTAGTAGTAGTAGTAGTCTTAGTAGTAGTAGTAGTCTTAGTAGTAGCAGCAGCAGCAGCAGTAGTAGTAGTCTTAGTAGTAGCAGCAGCAGCAGCAGTAGTAGTAGTCTTAGTAGTAGTAGCAGCAGCAGCAGCAGTAGTAGTAATCTTAGTAGTAGTAGCAGCAGCAGCAGCAGTAGTAGTCTTAGTAGTAGTAGCAGCAGCAGCAGCAGTAGTAGTAGTCTTAGTAGTAGTAGCAGCAGCAGCAGCAGTAGTAGTAGTAGTCTTAGTAGTAGTAGTAGTAGTCTTAGTAGTAGTAGCAGCAGCAGCAGCAGCAGTAGTAGTAGTCTTAGTAGTAGCAGCAGCAGTAGTAGTCTTAGTAGTAGTAGTAGCAGCAGCAGCAGCAGCAGCAGTAGTAGTAGTAGTCTTAGTAGTAGTAGTAGTAGTAGTAGTCTTAGTAGTAGCAGCAGCAGCAGCAGCAGCAGTAGTAGTAGTAGTCTTAGTAGTAGTAGTCTTAGTAGTAGCAGCAGTAGTAGTAGTCTTAGTAGTAGTAGTCTTAGTAGTAGCAGCAGTAGTAGTAGTCTTAGTAGTAGTCTTAGTAGTAGTAGTCTTAGTAGTAGCAGCAGTAGTAGTAGTCTTAGTAGTAGTAGTCTTAGTAGTAGCAGCAGTAGTAGTAGTCTTATTAGTAGTCTTAGTAGTAGTAGTCTTAGTAGTAGCAGCAGTAGTAGTAGTCTTAGTAGTAGTAGCAGCAGCAGCAGCAGTAGTAGTCTTAGTAGTAGTAGTAGCAGCAGCAGCAGCAGTAGTAGTAGTCTTAGTAGTAGTCTTAGTAGTAGTAGTCTTAGTAGTAGCAGCAGCAGCAGCAGTAGTAGTAGTCTTAGTAGTAGTAGCAGCAGCAGCAGCAGTAGTAGTAGTCTTAGTAGTAGCAGCAGCAGCAGCAGCAGTAGTAGTCTTAGTAGTAGTAGTAGCAGCAGCAGCAGCAGTAGTAGTAGTCTTAGTAGTAGTAGTAGTAGTCTTAGTAGTAGCAGCAGCAGCAGCAGCAGCAGCAGCAGTAGTAGTAGTAGTCTTAGTAGTAGTAGTCTTAGTAGTAGCAGCAGCAGCAGCAGTAGTAGTAGTAGTCTTAGTAGTAGTAGTCTTAGTAGTAGCAGCAGTAGTAGTAGTCTTAGTAGTAGTAGTCTTAGTAGTAGCAGCAGTAGTAGTAGTCTTAGTAGTAGTCTTAGTAGTAGTGGTCTTAGTAGTAGCAGCAGTAGTAGTAGTCTTAGTAGTAGTAGTCTTAGTAGTAGCAGCAGTAGTAGTAGTCTTAGTAGTAGTCTTAGTAGTAGTAGTCTTAGTAGTAGCAGCAGTAGTAGTAGACTTAGTAGTAGTAGCAGCAGCAGCAGCAGCAGTAGTAGTCTTAGTAGTAGTAGTAGCAGCAGCAGCAGCAGTAGTAGTAGTCTTAGTAGTAGTCTTAGTAGTAGTAGTCTTAGTAGTAGCAGCAGCAGCAGCAGCAGTAGTAGTCTTAGTAGTAGCAGCAGCAGCAGCAGTAGTAGTAGTCTTGGTAGTAGTAGCAGCAGCAGCAGCAGTAGTAGTAGTCTTAGTAGTAGTAGTAGCAGCAGCAGCAGCAGCAGTAGTAGTCTTAGTAGTAGTAGTAGCAGCAGCAGCAGTAGTAGTAGTAGTCTTAGTAGTAGTAGCAGCAGCAGCAGCAGCAGTAGTAGTAGTCTTAGTAGTAGTAGTAGCAGCAACAGCAGCAGTAGTAGTAGTCTTAGTAGTAGTAGCAGCAGCAGCAGCAGCAGTAGTAGTCTTAGTAGTAGTAGCAGCAGCAGCAGCAGCAGTAGTAGTAGTAGTAGTCTTAGTAGTAGTAGTAGCAGCAGCAGCAGCAGCAGTAGTAGTCTTAGTAGTAGCAGCAGCAGCAGCAGCAGCAGCAGCAGTAGTAGTAGTAGTAGTCTTAGTAGTAGTAGTAGTCTTAGTAGTAGCAGCAGCAGCAGCAGTAGTAGTAGTCTTAGTAGTAGCAGCAGTAGTAGTAGTCTTAGTAGTAGTCTTAGTAGTAGTAGTCTTAGTAGTAGCAGCAGTAGTAGTAGTCTTAGTAGTAGTCTTAGTAGTAGTAGTCTTAGTAGTAGCAGCAGTAGTAGTAGTCTTAGTAGTAGTAGCAGCAGCAGCAGCAGTAGTAGTCTTAGTAGTAGTAGTAGCAGCAGCAGCAGCAGTAGTAGTAGTCTTAGTAGTAGTCTTAGTAGTAGTAGTCTTAGTAGTAGCAGCAGCAGCAGCAGTAGTAGTAGTCTTAGTAGTAGTAGCAGCAGCAGCAGCAGTAGTAGTAGTCTTAGTAGTAGCAGCAGCAGCAGCAGCAGTAGTAGTCTTAGTAGTAGTAGTAGCAGCAGCAGCAGCAGTAGTAGTAGTCTTAGTAGTAGTAGTAGTAGTCTTAGTAGTAGCAGCAGCAGCAGCAGCAGCAGTAGTAGTAGTAGTAGTCTTAGTAGTAGTAGTCTTAGTAGTAGCAGCAGCAGCAGCAGTAGTAGTAGTAGTCTTAGTAGTAGTAGTCTTAGTAGTAGCAGCAGTAGTAGTAGTCTTAGTAGTAGTAGTCTTAGTAGTAGCAGCAGTAGTAATAGTCTTAGTAGTAGTCTTAGTAGTAGTGGTCTTAGTAGTAGCAGCAGTAGTAGTAGTCTTAGTAGTAGTAGTCTTAGTAGTAGCAGCAGTAGTAGTAGTCTTAGTAGTAGTCTTAGTAGTAGTAGTCTTAGTAGTAGCAGCAGTAGTAGTAGACTTAGTAGTAGTAGCAGCAGCAGCAGCAGTAGTAGTCTTAGTAGTAGCAGCAGCAGCAGCAGTAGTAGTAGTCTTAATAGTAGTCTTAGTAGTAGTAGTCTTAGTAGTAGCAGCAGCAGCAGCAGCAGTAGTAGTCTTAGTAGTAGCAGCAGCAGTAGTAGTAGTCTTGGTAGTAGTAGCAGCAGCAGCAGCAGTAGTAGTAGTCTTAGTAGTAGTAGTAGCAGCAGCAGCAGCAGTAGTAGTAGTCTTAGTAGTAGTAGTAGCAGCAGCAGCAGTAGTAGTAGTAGTCTTAGTAGTAGTAGCAGCAGCAGCAGCAGCAGTAGTAGTAGTCTTAGTAGTAGTAGTAGCAGCAGCAGCAGCAGTAGTAGTAGTCTTAGTAGTAGTAGCAGCAGCAGCAGCAGCAGTAGTAGTCTTAGTAGTAGTAGCAGCAGCAGCAGCAGCAGTAGTAGTAGTAGTAGTCTTAGTAGTAGTAGTAGCAGCAGCAACAGCAGTAGTAGTAGTCTTAGTAGTAGTAGTATCAGCAGCAGCAGCAGCAGTAGTAGTCTTAGTAGTAGTATCAGCAGCAGCAGCAGCAGTAGTAGTAGTCTTAGTAGTAGTAGCAGCAG
The DNA here is from genome assembly GCF_009769545.1 of Cyclopterus lumpus. Taxonomy (NCBI): domain Eukaryota; kingdom Metazoa; phylum Chordata; class Actinopteri; order Perciformes; family Cyclopteridae; genus Cyclopterus; species Cyclopterus lumpus. The sequence goes on along the minus strand of NC_046975.1, from coordinate 5,927,202 downwards.
CAGCAGCAATAGTAGTAGTCTTAGTAGTAGTAGCAGCAGCAGCAGTAGTAGTAGTCTTGGTAGTAGTAGTAGTCTTAGTAGTAGTTGTAGTAGTCTTAGTAGTAGTAGCAGTAGTAGTAGTAGTTGTAGTTGTAGTAGTCTTAGTAGTAGTAGCAGTAGTAGTAGTAGTTGTAGTTTTAGTAGTTGTAGTTGTAGTAGTTTTAGTAGTAGTAGTAGTAGTAGCAGTAGTAGTTGTAGTTTTAGTAGTTGTAGTAGTAGTTGTAGTTGTAGTAGTCTTAGTAGTAGTAGTAGTAGTCTTAGTAGTAGTAGTCTTAGTAGTAGCAGCAGTAGTAGTAGTCTTAGTAGTAGTAGCAGCAGCAGCAGCAGCAGCAGTAGTAGTCTTAGTAGTAGTAGTAGCAGCAGCAGCAGCAGTAGTAGTAGTCTTAGTAGTAGTAGCAGCAGCAGCAGCAGCAGTAGTAGTAGTCTTAGTAGTAGTAGTAGCAGCAGCAGCAGCAGTAGTAGTAGTCTTAGTAGTAGCAGCAGCAGCAGCAGTAGTAGTAGTCTTAGTAGTAGTCTTATTAGTAGTAGTCTTAGTAGTAGCAGCAGCAGCAGCAGCAGCAGTAGTAGTCTTAGTAGTAGCAGCAGCAGCAGCAGTAGTAGTAGTCTTAGTAGTAGTAGCAGCAGCAGCAGCAGTAGTAGTAGTCTTAGTAGTAGTAGTAGCAGCAGTAGCAGTAGTAGTAGTAGTAGTCTTAGTAGTAGTAGCAGCAGCAGCAGCAGTAGTAGTAGTCTTAGTAGTAGTAGCAGCAGCAGCAGTAGTAGTAGTCTTAGTAGTAGTAGTAGTAGCAGCAGCAGCAGTAGTAGAAGTCTTAGTAGTAGTAGCAGCAGCAGCAGCAGCAGTAGTAGTAGTCTTAGTAGTAGTAGTAGCAGCAGCAGCAGCAGTAGTAGTAGTCTTAGTAGTAGCAGCAGCAGCAGCAGTAGTAGTAGTCTTAGTAGTAGTCTTAGTAGTAGTAGTCTTAGTAGTAGCAGCAGCAGCAGCAGCAGCAGCAGTAGTAGTCTTAGTAGTAGCAGCAGCAGCAGCAGTAGTAGTAGTCTTAGTAGTAGTAGCAGCAGCAGCAGCAGTAGTAGTAGTCTTAGTAGTAGTAGTAGCAGCAGTAGCAGTAGTAGTAGTAGTAGTAGTCTTAGTAGTAGTAGCAGCAGCAGCAGCAGTAGTAGTAGTCTTAGTAGTAGTAGCAGCAGCAGCAGTAGTAGTAGTCTTAGTAGTAGTAGTAGTAGCAGCAGCAGCAGTAGTAGTAGTAGTCTTAGTAGTAGAAGCAGCAGCAGCAGCAGCAGTAGTAGTAGTCTTAGTAGTAGTAGCAGCAGCAGCAGCAGCAGTAGTAGTCTTAGTAGTAGAAGCAGCAGCAGCAGTAGTAGTAGTAGTCTTAGTAGTAGTAGTATCAGCAGCAGCAGCAGTAGTAGTAGTCTTAGTAGTAGTAGCAGCAGCAGCAGCAGCAGTAGTAGTCTTAGTAGTAGTATCAGCAGCAGCAGTAGTAGTAGTAGTCTTAGTAGTAGTAGAAGCAGCAGCAGCAGCAGCAGCAGTAGTAGTCTTAGTAGTAGTAGCAGCAGTAGTAGTAGTAGTAGTAGTCTTAGCAGTAGTAGTAGCAGCAGCAGCAGTAGTAGTAGTAGTAGTCTTAGTAGTAGTAGCAGCAGCAGCAGTAGTAGTAGTCTTAGTAGTAGTAGCAGCAGCAGTAGTAGTAGTAGTCTTAGTAGTAGCAGCAGCAGCAGTAGTAGTAGTAGTAGCAGCAGCAGCAGTAGTAGTAGTCTTAGTAGTAGAAGCAGCAGCAGCAGCAGTAGTAGTAGTCTTAGTAGTAGTAGCAGCAGCAGCAGCAGCAGTAGTAGTAGTCTTAGTAGTAGAAGCAGCAGCAGCAGCAGCAGTAGTAGTCTTAGTAGTAGTATCAGCAGCAGCAGTAGTAGTAGTAGTCTTAGTAGTAGTAGTAGCAGCAGCAGCAGCAGTAGTAGTAGTCTTAGTAGTAGTAGTAGCAGCAGCAGCAGTAGTAGTAGTAGTCTTAGTAGTAGTAGCAGCAGCAGCAGCAGCAGTAGTAGTAGTCTTAGTAGTAGTAGTAGCAGCAGCAGCAGCAGTAGTAGTCTTAGTAGTAGTAGCAGCAGTAGTAGTAGTAGTAGTAGTAGTAGTCTTAGTAGCAGTAGCAGCAGCAGCAGCAGCAGCAGTAGTAGTAGTCTTAGTAGTAGTAGCAGCAGCAGCAGTAGTAGTAGTAGTCTTAGTAGTAGTAGCAGCAGCAGCAGTAGTAGTAGTAGTAGTCTTAGTAGTAGTAGTAGCAGCAGCAGCAGCAGTAGTAGTCTTAGTAGTAGCAGCAGCAGCAGCAGCAGTAGTAGTAGTCTTAGTAGTAGTAGTAGCAGCAGCAGCAGCAGTAGTAGTCTTAGTAGTAGTAGCAGCAGTAGTAGTAGTAGTAGTAGTAGTAGTCTTAGTAGCAGCAGCAGCAGCAGCAGTAGTAGTAGTCTTAGTAGTAGAAGCAGCAGCAGCAGCAGCAGTAGTAGTCTTAGTAGTAGTATCAGCAGCAGCAGTAGTAGTAGTAGTCTTAGTAGTAGTAGCAGCAGCAGCAGCAGCAGTAGTAGTAGTCTTAGTAGTAGTAGTAGCAGCAGCAGCAGTAGTAGTAGTAGTCTTAGTAGTAGTAGCAGCAGCAGCAGCAGCAGTAGTAGTAGTCTTAGTAGTAGTAGTAGCAGCAGCAGCAGCAGTAGTAGTCTTAGTAGTAGTAGCAGCAGTAGTAGTAGTAGTAGTAGTAGTCTTAGTAGCAGTAGCAGCAGCAGCAGCAGCAGCAGTAGTAGTAGTCTTAGTAGTAGTAGCAGCAGCAGCAGTAGTAGTAGTAGTCTTAGTAGTAGTAGCAGCAGCAGCAGTAGTAGTAGTAGTAGTCTTAGTAGTAGTAGTAGCAGCAGCAGCAGCAGTAGTAGTCTTAGTAGTAGCAGCAGCAGCAGCAGCAGTAGTAGTAGTCTTAGTAGTAGTAGTAGCAGCAGCAGCAGCAGTAGTAGTCTTAGTAGTAGTAGCAGCAGTAGTAGTAGTAGTAGTAGTAGTAGTCTTAGTAGCAGCAGCAGCAGCAGCAGCAGTAGTAGTAGTCTTAGTAGTAGAAGCAGCAGCAGCAGCAGCAGTAGTAGTCTTAGTAGTAGTATCAGCAGCAGCAGTAGTAGTAGTAGTCTTAGTAGTAGTAGCAGCAGCAGCAGCAGCAGTAGTAGTAGTCTTAGTAGTAGTAGTAGCAGCAGCAGCAGTAGTAGTAGTAGTCTTAGTAGTAGTAGCAGCAGCAGCAGCAGCAGTAGTAGTAGTCTTAGTAGTAGTAGTAGCAGCAGCAGCAGCAGTAGTAGTCTTAGTAGTAGTAGCAGCAGTAGTAGTAGTAGTAGTAGTAGTCTTAGTAGCAGTAGCAGCAGCAGCAGCAGCAGCAGTAGTAGTAGTCTTAGTAGTAGTAGCAGCAGCAGCAGTAGTAGTAGTAGTCTTAGTAGTAGTAGCAGCAGCAGCAGTAGTAGTAGTAGTCTTAGTAGTAGTAGCAGCAGCAGCAGCAGCAGTAGTAGTAGTCTTAGTAGTAGTAGTAGCAGCAGCAGCAGCAGTAGTAGTCTTAGTAGTAGTAGCAGCAGTAGTAGTAGTAGTAGTAGTAGTAGTCTTAGTAGCAGCAGCAGCAGCAGCAGCAGTAGTAGTAGTCTTAGTAGTAGTAGCAGCAGCAGCAGTAGTAGTAGTAGCAGTAGTAGTAGTAGTTGTAGTTGTAGTAGTCTTAGTAGTAGTAGCAGTAGTAGTAGTAGTTGTAGTTTTAGTAGTTGTAGTTGTAGTAGTCTTAGTAGTAGTAGTAGCAGTAGTAGTAGTAGTTGTAGTTTTAGTAGTTGTAGTAGTAGTTGTAGTTTTAGTAGTTGTAGTAGTAGTTGTAGTTGTAGTAGTCTTAGTAGTAGTAGTAGTAGTCTTAGTAGTAGTAGTAGCAGTAGTAGCCCATAGCCAGCTGTGAGGGCGACACAGTGTAGCTTCAGTCAGTCTGAATGCTGCAACACATTAATAATCTATTGAAAACTCTTTAGCCCAGAGGACGTGTCATACGTACATAAGACAATCTGATAAATGATAGAATATGCATGCCGTGCTTCTTCCTGAGCCGAGAGAGACGAGCAGACACACACACCACTCGTAATGTCTGATGAAAATAATTCCCTCTGAGCTCAATTTGAATTGTATTAAAATATGCTAAAATTAAATTTCCACATATCCTTCTTGAAATTAATAATTTATCGTATGAATATGTAGCTGCTCTGGACCTTCCTGTCTCACACTGCGGCGACTTTGAGAGCAAACAGTTTATTGACCGCAGTGAATTTTTTTTTTTAAAGGCTAAAAAGCAAAGATAATTGTGTTATATAAAAACTTGTGTTTGGGAATTATGTTTTCAATACATTTGGACTTTTTGACTTTTTTTGGAAACACAACCATCACTGGAATCTAATTCTACAAATAGTATGCCATACTATACTATGGCATACATAGACATGCCATAGGCATATGGCATATGTATGGCATAGGAATATGGCTATATTTTTTTATTTTTGCATAACTTTTTAGGGATACTACACTCATATTTTAATGGATTACTAACACATTTTATTCAGTATTTTGGTATTTATAATATTTTTAAAGACAATTTTATTGCAAACCTTTATTTGTATTAGTCCTTGAAACAATAATCAAAGTACCAACACCATGTGTTCTTTCCTGGTGTTTCCATTTGTCCAGCAGCCGGTCCTCTCCTCCTGATTATTTAAAAAGCTACTTTACAGACACATAATCATTCAAATATAAAAATCACGTTATTGGACTGTTGCAATACCCCCCCCCCCCACCTCCTATCATATAAACCACACTGAATGATGACTCAATGTCGTGTCTATTACAGAACATATCCGAGGATTTCATGAGTTTCCCACAAGGACACTGGACTTAAAATATGTTGTACGCTGACAATATCAAACAACAATTCAAACAGGAGAGACACATAAATAAGGAAACTGATAGTTGTATATTTTAAACAGATGATGTTTGATGATTAAGTCTGCTACCGGGATATTTGTAAAGGGGGGGGGGGGGGGGGGGGGGGGGGGGGGGGGGGGGGGGGGGTGGGGGCGGGAGAGATGAATCCCCCAAAGAGGAAAGAAGAAACAGGCCAATATTTCCCTTAAAGGGACGCTTCCTTACCAGGCACAGAACAAACAAAGATGGCGTAACAGATGAAGCATGGCTGAAATGTATTGTTAAGAGATTAGTACAAACGGTGTATATTAATATTGATAATAATAATAATACATTTATTTTGTATAGCGCTTTAAAAGGTACTCAAAGGCACTATTTATACATTCATGTGACATCACACTGGTGTACATATTCTAAAAGCCCAGTTCGTCTGGAATAAAACGATAACGTGATTAAGTCTAAACCATTTATGCATAACCTCAACGCACCGACGGGTTTAAAACCAACAAGGACTCCAAGTATGGAGTCAATTTAGATAAAAAAAATTAAGTTATGGAAGTTGGAGTGGTTTATTTATTCAATTTCTATTTGTCGTTCTATGTTTCTCGTACTTCTCTTTTTAAAAACTGTAATAAATGACTTAGAGAGTGGAACTGAATATGGTTCAATGAATAAAAACATTTTACTCCTCAAGTTACATATTTGGCTTAACTGCACCACCTTTATGGATTTTACACAATGTTTATTAATCGAATTGTGCTAGCATACCATCATATATTATTACCTTAAGTAATATATGATAGATTTGATAAAGTCTGCCTGAAATTACAGTCTCAAGGCTCTAGTTTTATACCAAATACATATTTTTATATTTATATAGCTTTGAGGTGGAGGTCAGATTTCAGGACACTATATCTGTATTCCCCCCCCCCCCCCCCCCCCCCCCCCCCCCCCCACACACACACACACACACACACACACACACACACACACACTCGCCCCCTCTGCTTCCTCGTGAGTCAACATATCGATCAATTTCATCAGGCTGTGCTGCATTTTGCCATATGAATTATTTTCCAAATCAGAATTCTGCACATGGAGTGCATGGTTACCTCGAGCAATTAGACCTATAAATCTAAGTTGTGAGCGTGCTGGCTGTGCACCAAGGACACACACACTCAGCTAACATTAAGGCTCTGCAAATAGGCTTTCCATGCCCTTCCTCATTTAGAGAAATGTTTAATTAGACGGGATTTATGTTACCCAGAAAGTGCTCTTTAATTTGGACTTTAACACAAGACTGCTTGTCTTTCCTCACTTCTCTCACACGCAGCTCTTTCCCACCGTCACTCTTCCTTTCTCAAGACACACAGCCTCCTTCCCTCTTGAATTCTAATGCGCGGCTTTATTCAATGAATTAATCATGCCTGGTGGAGTGGGCTAATAGTTGCTATGATGTAGAAATAAGAGTCCATTAGCGGTAATAAGAAGACTAGCTTGGCTCTTATAATGTAATACATTTAGGCCTCTCAAAGGCAAGGGTCGTATTTATAAAAGAACTCGGAGAATTGATTCATTAACAAAACACAATCTTATTGTAAGCGCGCTTATTATAATGTGTGAATTAACTTGGGCAAATGTGTTCTGCTTTGTCTTGTTACTTAATATGGAACTTCAAAATGCAATATGAAAGCAAGTTTATGTGTTTTTGCTGCTGGTGAATTTGACAAGTTCAGATCGATATAAAAGCCACGCAGCCCTGTAAAATATTGCGTTTTAAAGAGACACAAATGAGACCACGAGAGCAGCACAACCACTGGTTCAAACAGATTTTAATCCATATTTTTAGAGACATTAAATATTTAAAAACAATGGAACTGCATCACAACTTCTGATCATCACATAGAACAACTTCTTTATAAAAAAGAAAGAAAAAAGAACCATATAAAAGGCCAAAAGATAGCACTGATAGAAACAGAAAAATAGCTGAAGTTGTGCAACACATTTAAAAATACAATGCAATCCATGTTGGACAGATGTGTTCTTCGGTGTCATTTTATAGAAATCTTTACAGCGTTTGGCCTGCGCTGCACATCAGAGCCACAGACATAGGCACTGTGTTGCTGCCCGTCTCAAAGCCACCAATGCCTGCCTTAAAATACGCTAATGTCACCATGTTGGGATGCCCAACACTGGCCATGGAGCATTTTAACATCAATAAATGCCACATGAATTTTGAATCCGTTGTATCGTCGCAATAAGTAGAGCAGCTCATCACCAAGAAGACTTTCTCCTGGTCGACGTTACAAATAGAGGTTTATGATTAAGGCTGTCTTTGTTTTGTGAACATCGGGCCCGAACAACCACTGATGGTGGACAAGTGCTTTGTTTTAAAACAGCTACATTTTGCACATTTAGAGCGCAGTCTGGACACTCTCCATCTGCAGGGATCGGGATGAATGAAAAACACTGAAGTGCTCAGAGTCAACAGCTTTTTATTTATTTTTTTTGAACTTCCTGTTTTATGGGTTGTTTTCATCTGGGCCATTTTGAATCCCTGCATCATTTAACACTGTTGTGTCCCAGGAGGGAAACCATAATATCTATTAAAAATAACTGCACATGGGACAGTGAAACCATCAAAGCAACCTTGGCAGAGGTTAACATGGTTTCAATGGGAATATTACTGGTTGACGGGTTAAAATGCTTCAATGCTTTTTCCTGTTCACTGTAAAATTGACAGGCTCCAGAACTGTGAGTTGAACTTAAGTTTTTGAACTTCTGTATGTTTACTCCTTCATTACCCTATTACAATTGCTTTATATCAACTACAAAAAAAGTGCCTATTAAAGAAATTGTGCTTAATTTAAAGCTGGAGCCAAGAAGCTGGTTGGCTGAGTTTCACATGAAGAGTAGAAGTAGGAGAACGAGCTCGCCCGGTTCTGTCCAAACATCCAGCTCACCAATTCATTTAGGAAGAGTCAGCTTCTGGAATACTTAAGAGTTTTGTTGCCCGTATGCATTAAATAAACGGGACACAAGGTGTTGATTTGTGAGCTGTAAGGGCTGTGCAGCTTCTTATTTCTTTCTTTTTCTTAAGAGAGAGTCTAGCTCTTTTGCTGTTTTCAGCCCTTATGCTAAGCTAGGCTAATCGCCTCCCATTTCTTGGTTGACACGTAACACATAAGACATGAGAGCTGTATCGATTGTCTCGTCTAATTCTCTCAAAACTATTTCTGTAAATGCATTGCACAGTAAATTGGTTGCAGAACTTATTGTCTTCCATTACAGCTGAAAATATGAATTCTCCCACAGCATTAGTTGATCTTCCTCAGAAGTAACTTGAAATGGACAAATGATGATTATCGCTTAGAATAAAGCATAAATAAGAGAACATGATGTGACATGTTAGCAGTTATTTTCTAGAGCTGACTAGTGTGGTAGAGACGTTGTATGAACGTCTCCCTCCAGTGACCCCAACAAATATGATATTATATTATTATTAGTTTGGATAAATAGAGACTGATCTTTTTCAAATACTTGCATGACTGTTTCATGAGGACAATCAAATAAAAGAACATTAAAAAAGCAGCTCTCAGGTCGATCACAGGAATTTGAGAAGATAATTATCCTTATAAATACTGGGAGTTAATTTACTGTATGAGGCAGTTTTGTCAATTTCCTAAGCAATTAAAGTGTATCTGTGATTTTCTAAAACGCAAACAAATATTAGAGACACTCATCACTACTGGAGAGATTATCAACGTATTATCGGCTTGTAACCATCTGGTGTCAAAAAATAAACAAGTCTGTTTAGCTCCCTCATTGTAATCACACCAACAGCGATGATTGTTTCCATCACCGCTGCTTCTGATAAACAAGTTGACAACTGTGATAATGTAACATGAGCTGATGACATATTTAATAAGATGTCAGCAGAATAAAAGGTCATGCTGAGGCAGTCTGTCCCCGAAATGTCTCAGAATATACCGACATACTGACATTGCATATAGTCAACAGAACGGTTGCGTGAGTTCCAAAATTGACCACAGACACCACGTGACACGTAGCATAGTGGGATGAAACCTGTGTTTCCCATGATGTCACCAATGCAATGTGTATGACATTTTACAGCATATTATTGAATAAGTACCGCTGCATGTAATCAAAAAATAAAGACCATTGTGCGAAATGAACAATAACCGTACAGTAACGTCACTGTTTCACCATAAAACAAAACAACATCAAACATCATTGAATTGGACTGAGCAACACTGTGGATCAACTATTGACTTGGAATGACTGAGGTCTAACAGAGACAGTTTGTGGGTTTTGTTTGTTAGCTGTCGTAGAAGTTCATTGGCTCATTGGGACACTGCTAATTTGGTTTCATGACCTCAAATAATAATAAAAAAACAAATAAAAAGAGTCTAAAAGGCATTTTTTTGTTAAACAGGGAGTGCAGTTTGTACTGTTTTCCAAAATGTTTACTAGTAAACATTTGCAGGCTTTCAGATGAAGAACAGTGAGTCAATTTTAAAGGAGTAGTTTCACATTTTGGGCGCACATTTACTTCCTTGCTACACTCTGAAGCTAGAGTCAGCTGCCAGTTAGCTTAGCGCAAAGACTGGAAACGGGGAAACTGCTGGCGTGGCTTTGTGCAAAGCTAACAAAACAATCAAATTTAGCCCACTAATTAACATAATATAACGTTATGCATATATATATATATATATATATATTTTTATTTATCCGTAACAACAACCAGAGTTCACCGTGAAGTCACTTTTACACTTTGGCTTTTGTTTGGGAACGATTCAGTGAGATGAATTCAAGATTGTTTTATTTTTAGTTGAAGCATGTTAGGAAAACACTGGCAACGTGAAACAGACTGTCCTTGCTTGATGCTTCAGCTAGCGTTAGCGACGCGGCAGGTAGGTTCGGACAGAGGTGAAGTCACGCTGTTCTGTTGACTCGGGTGACGTCACCTCTTCTGATAGGATGATGCGTCTGTGTTTCAGTGCTTTCCTCAGTGTTCTGCTCGCCGGTGCTATCGTCTACATTCATTTCAATGCTCCGCTTCCAGGCTCTAAGCTAAGCTAAGCTACCCAGCTGCCGGCTCTAGCTTCATATTTAGCTAACGGACACGAGTGTGGCGTCAATTTTCTCACCGAAAAACTCACCGGAAGAAGCGTGTTACCTAAAATGTCAAACTTCTCCCGTGGAGTGACTTCATCCGATCGTTATCTTTACTGTTGTGCATTTAAAGCAGCTCTGTGTTTTCAGGTGATGTCGAACATTCACACTGTAAATGACTATGCGACAATACATTGACTGTTTTTTTTGTTTTTTTCCTTTTTCAAAATGGACACAAGTACTTCTTGGTCTGAAGCTATCATTTATTGCATGCGATGGTTTACATTTTTCAGGCATTTCAGACAAACCCATACTTGCTCAAATCATTAAGGAAAAAACCCCAGCAACTAATGCAAATTTGACACGTTAAATCACACATTTTTCTTAAAGCCAAACCCTGGTGTCATCATAAACGCCAGTAAAAAGCTTGTGGAAACATTTGATTTTACGAAAAACAATCTCATATTTATACCAATATGGTATGGAAAATCATTTAGATTAATTCTTTGTTCTTAAATAAATAGAGCAATTCCCACGGACACAAATAGAGGCACTTGAGTTTCAGTTTTCTTTTTTTTTTCAAAGTGAAAATTACTTTTCACATCCGCATTGTCTTCCATACACATTCAGCGATGGTCAAATGATCCAAAAACTTAAAACAAACTCATGCTTGATGTGCTGGATTTATAGAGACCATGGACACAAATCCAGATTTTAAGTCTTTATGGCACATGTGAAAATAGGAGAAGCCACATAGAAACTCCTTTTTAAATTTTTTTTAAAGTGCCACAAAGGGTTAAAAATATGATTATGTTTGGCACTGTGTAAATGCAGCCATAGCCTGTGCATGGACACACAATCATACATTCTATCAGTCTCTCTTGAACACACACACGCGCACACACGCGCACACACACACACACACACACACACACACACACACACACACACTCTTGTTTCACTTCCTCATTCATTCACATTGAATCATTCACAAAACCAAACACTGTTTCCAGGAGTCACAGTCTGTACATCATGGTACACAAACATCTGTATTGTCCGGTCCGGTGATGATTTACCGACTTGACAATCAGCTGTACACGTATGCACACGTAACGACACAACACAACACGTGTTTGGGAAACCACCACAAGGTATCCAGCCGGTGATCTGACCTCATTGAGCGATGTACAAAGTCGCACAGATTTCTCCTGACATCGGGGGCAGAGAAGGGGGTCTTCGCCCCGTTTACCCCATCTGCACGCGGGGCGGGGGCTTAATTAAGCGCCCAATCACAGCGAGTCTTGTAGTTCTTTCCCCTTGTAAGTGTTTGACACCTCAGCGGGTGGGTGGCTTACTGTGGGAAACAGAACTGAGTGGAATTTCACAAAAAGCCCCATAACCAGTGAGAGAAGAAGCAGACAAATGCCTTTTTTTTAAATGGGGGAAAGCCCTCATTTGTAGGACCAGTGAGTTGACTACTTGTTCTGCGGAGGCGTGAACTTGACCAGGTCCTGTAATCCTCGGTCTCGCTAGCTTCATGGTGGGGTGATCTTGGTCAGTTGCACTGAGAGGCTGTGCCCCTGGAGAGCCTCCACTTAAACAAACCACCGATCCAGATCACATGCGAGGGGCTCGATGGCAGCGGGACAAAGTGAGACAATCCAGACACCGAGGACATGGTGTATATGAAGCTCTAAAAATGTTTGTGTCATGTCTGGCATTGAATTCATTATCTTGTTCACTTATTCTTTGAAAAGAGAGCTGATTATTTAAATAAAAACGACACAGATTTAAGACTTTTATGGAGACTAGATCCTTGTATAAACTGCTTGAGTATTTAAATTCCTCTATAAATTGTTAGGCATTAAAACTCAGGAATCGTATAACGAAACGAGCTTTGAGCATCTTCTCTGTCAGAAATACAACAGAAGAAGAGAGGCGATTCGTGTATCTGTGTGTGCGTCTTTTTTTTAAGTGCTCTTCATTTCTACAGGAAGGTTTGTAACATCCATTGTCCCGTAAGGAATTGAAGCTAGCTGCGCGGGTATACAGTTGCTCCAAAAAGCAGCATCAGCCAAATGTTTAATTTGCTAATTTGTGTTCTGTGATTCACAGTGGAAATTCCCAAACTGTTAATTACTGTTCACTCCTAATAGCAGGTGAATTCCAGCCCTATTAATCCACCCAGTCTACGCCGTTACATTACTGCGGGTGGTGCCGGGTCATTTGAAGGATCCCAGTGGGAACCGAAGCATCGTCATGAGTCTCATCTCACTAGTTATCCCAGTTATAGCTCCCAGGCAAATGTCTTCCTTTCGCTCTCTCTCTTCTTCTTTTTTTTTTGTTGTTGAACATTTTGGCTCGGGTCCAGTCCTCACAGCAGGTGAGCCTCTGAGCGGAGCCAGTGCAGTCCCTGCCTGATGTATCGGACCAGCTCCGTCATGCTGCTCTGCTGACTCAACGGCTCCATCACCGAATCCAGCTCCTGGAAGAACTCTAGGGGAGGGTGAGGGAGAGAACCAGTTACTGGGGGTCATCAGTGCGTCTGATGCTGCTGAAATGACTACAGCAAGGGGTTAAAACAATGTGCTGTGGGCATCGAGATGCAAAGTCAGACATCCAAACCACGACACTATCAGAGCTATTGGTCTACAACACTTTCCAAGATCATCTCTGTCTAGAGATGACTAGACAGAGAGGCACGTTTCCTATCATGGTTGCTTATGGTCCTAATTCCATTTCCCTCATTGTAGCATTCCACTGACAGGGAAGTAAAGAGACCGTCAACGAGAGAGAGAGAGAGAGAGACGTTAGCCACAAACAGCTGTTATATGTTTCTACACCTTAGCGCCCTGATTAAAAAATGTTGGCATATTCTTTGATATTTTAACAGCCGCGTTGTTATTTATGAATGATGAAGGATCCTCAGGACGCTGTGACGACTTGACCTGATACAGAGCACCGAACCACTGCCAGTATTTAATCCCTGAGCTGAATGTCTCACTGCGTGGCAAATGGTCCTGTTTATCTCTCTTCTAGTCTACCGACCTCTCAAAGCACTACATTCCTCCCCTGAGGGTAGGAGCCACCTGCCCATCAGGACTAACTAACATTCACACAGCTACATTAAATGGATACATCGACTTGGGCTAGCGGACCTCAGGGATCGAACCGCCGATTCTCTGATTGAAGGACGACCCTGCCCACCACTGAGCCACAGTGCATCCCTTTATGCGTAAGGCAACTTCAGACTTGACCTAAACATTGCTTTTCTTTCTTTGGAGAACAACATGTTACAAATACATTTATAGATAAATGTGGCCGATCCAGTTTGAGTCGGTACCGAAGGCCCCGTTAGCCGAGATCAGCGTCGGTGCGTCGCTAGTTTTAGCTTTCAAACCGTCCCTTGTTCTTTTCATGTACCTGGTGGTGTGAATCACTTCTTCAGACTCACTGGGCAAACAGCACGTTCATAAATTACTTTCTATTCCTTTCTTTTCCAGACACCTGCTGTCCCGTTGGGTGTTGAGAAAATCCCGGAACACACGGTTAGTGGTTTGTGGTCCTACCTTGGCTATCGGCGGCCAGCCTGTCGGCCGTCTCCCAGTGTTCGTAGCTCCGCAGGATGTTGTTGGTGATGTTCACGTGACTGGCGGCCATGTGGTGGATGCGCTGAGGAATGGCCACACTTCCTGACGAGCCCGGGGCACCTCCACCCCCAGCCCCTCCACTGCCGGCTGGGGAGGGGCTGAGCGAGAGTGGGGACGGGGTCCCGTTAACCCTGCGAAACACACAGAGGCAGTGAGTCCCAGCGACACCGAGGGAGTGAGGAGGGAAGCTTCCGTACGCTGGAAGGCCTTTTGAATTACAGGATGAGCTGCGAAGAGGAAAGTGTGCACCGGAGTGCGTCAGACGAGAGTTTAGCTATTACATATTTTCCAAACGGACTTAGTGGCGTCGAGAGTGCGCCTGCTGAATTACTTTCTTTATTAGCTTTCTATTTTCTAAAGACGAGTCTGCTAAAAAACGGCTTGACTGCTGTCGACAGCACAAAACAAGAAAAGCATCATATTTTTAAGTGGCTACGGGTAAGAGCTGAGAGGTGGATGGGGAAAAACACAACAACAAAACATTTATCAGAAAAAGGATAGAACAAGATGGAAAGTAAAAGATGCAATAGGGATAAGAAGCTCTATACCTGTGACAGAAAGCAACACATTTATTAAAACATTTGGTATTTAAGCAGCATTTATTGGACAGAAGTTCTTAAACCTTGTCGTCTCCCCCTCTGCTCGACATTCACACATGATAAGCTACATTATCAAGGCACCCAGTCCTCCAGACAATAACCTGCTCTCTTCACACCTGGGCTCTGTGCTCGGGAGCTGGCAGAGAAAAGTCTGTTTAAACAACCCTTTAAAATGTAATAAATTAACTTAATAGCATACCCAAACTAAAAAGGGTGTATCTCTGCCACCACAAGGTCTATTCGAATAATTTTATACAAATAGATTTTATTTTACGTATAATAAACAGTAACTAGATATTGTTCAGATGTGTTAATACCATGACACACACCACAAATTAAAGGTTCCAGGTTCGCCTAAATAATAAGGCCCTTTCAGGATGATCATCTAATTGGAGTGAGGCAGCAGCCGGCCTAGGCCTCTTCCAGTTATAGCCCAATATGTGGACAGTCTCTCTGCAAAGTTTTACTTTGAAAAAGTGAAGCAGAACAAAAAATTAGAGAGTGTTTAGTAAAGAAAGCTGACACCTAAAAATGACACGTGGGTTATTGTTTGCACATCAATTATGGGGGAAATTAGACAAACTGCCGTTTTGGGCTTTCCCAGGGAACTCCATCAAACGCAACAAAGCAGTGATCCTTTCAGTCCAAAAGGCTATTCAGAGGTACTGCATGTGTGTGTGTGGCGTTCCCCGCCGTACACACAGAGTAACATCCGTCACGCTCATACGCTCCTCCCCCCTGCCTTGCACAGCTGGGTGTGTGGCTCTGGCAGTGATGTAATGTCTGTGATGTGGCCTTGACCCTCGCTGACCCAACGACACACACACACACACACACACACACACACACACACACACACACACACACACACACACACACACACACACACACACACACACACACACACACACAGCTCCAGTCCTGCTGTTGTGCAGCACCGGAGCTGTCCAAACTCATTAGCTTCATATCCACAGCTCCTTCACCCCTCTCCTCCTCCATCCATCATCACTCCCTTCTCACGCGCCACTCGGTGGCCCCTCCAGTCTTCTCCTCCTCACATCTACAACAAATCAATCCCTTTATTTGCTTCCTGAGGGGTTTGTTCGAGCAAGTGGCTGTCAGGGGCGCCGTGGTATTTTGCAGCAGAGCTCCGGTGCATTATACATTCTCAATTATCTGTGTGAATGAAGCGGGGTGAGACTGCACGTGTGTGTGTGTGCGCGCGTGTGTGTGTGTGTTGTGTGTGTGTGTACTCACTTCCCATTGATCCTCCAGGGAGAGGGTGCTTGGTGGGAACTCTTGGCTGAATTCTGGGTCACAGAAAGACAAATGGATTAGAGCGTGTCTTTTATGGCGCACAGTAACAGCTTTAGTAGATACGTGACAGGAAG
Organism: Cyclopterus lumpus; assembly: GCF_009769545.1. NCBI lineage: Eukaryota > Metazoa > Chordata > Actinopteri > Perciformes > Cyclopteridae > Cyclopterus > Cyclopterus lumpus. The sequence goes on along the minus strand of NC_046975.1, from coordinate 5,911,466 downwards.
ACCAGAGATGGAAGAAGGTGAAGTTATAACATGTATCATCTGAAGGTACAAAATAAATAAATCCCCCGGGGTTATGTGCCGATGCTTTACCTGAACAGAGCCAGTCTTTTCTAGTCTGTATACTGGGCTATGCAAACAGCCTGCTAAATGTAGCCTCGTGTTAGCTGAGACGGGGCCATCAATCTTCTCTTCCAGCTCAGAGCAATAAAGCAGATTTCACAAATGCCTAAAGTCGTTCTCTATTTATGTATTTATTCATCCGTCTGACAGGGTCAGCACACATTAATTAACATAGCTTCAATGGTGCCAGAGTTATTCAAAGGGCTGTTTGCATCAGCTAACTTATATAACGGATACAGTAAGTCGAAATACAGAGTGATTGATAATATCTATTGCTGTTCGCTTCCATAAATATGTACTGCAATCCCTTCTTTTAATCAGAGATATAACAAACCTTTGGAGGCGAAAGCATCAGCTCAATTATGAATGTTGTTATAATACAATTGGTCCACAAGTTGCACATGAACATACTTTAATGTTAACATCCACATTGCTGTGTCATGGAGTTAAGTATATATATTACAGATTAGGCTGGACTGCTTTTGTGCCGCTCCTCTTTTAAAAGGAAGCGCTCAGACTGCTTTCTGTCAACACGTCCTGTGTGTACACACACACACACACACACACACACGCACGCACACACACACACACAGTAAACCCCCAGTCAGCCCCTTTCCAGGAATCCAATCCCATCCATGCACACGCAGCGGCACTGTGATAATGACATCCTCAGTAATTAATTAAACCAAACGTAATTAATCAAAACAAGCACATTAAACCCGAACAATCCACTGTGATGATTGATGGAGCTAATTAATACATTAATATCAAAGAGAAAGAATGGATTTTAATAACGCCATGCAAAATGTATGCACAGGCACCATGAAAATGAATATGAAATGTATTTGAGGGATTGTAATTGGCTTTCCATGTTTTTCAACCGCAGAGGGAGAAAATGAGAGGGAGAGGAAATAAAGTCCATGTCCAAATGTGTGTCTGTGTGTGCGTGCGTGTGTGTGTGTGTGTGTGTGTGTGCGCACTACCTTGAAGTACTCCATGAGCGACCGCGAGTACTTGACAGCGTGATCTTTCTTCAAATGGAACATCCTCAGATACAGCAGAGATAGACAGCGGTTACTATGGAAACAAAACCATTAGAGAAGGCAGATGAATCCTCTGTGCAAATTCCCCTTTAAAAGCTCCATCCTCACTGTTATTTTCATGTCATGCACACAAAAATGGACTTCAAACACGGCCCCGCAAGTCCATTTGCAAGTCCGCCCGGATTAGGGGGAGCGAAGAAATGTGAGACATGTACTAATACTAATATATGATCGAATCAAAGGCCACATCTCTGTGAACTCGTTCATTTGCGAGTCACAAGAATCGAGTCACTCAAATAACAGGAACAGTATTTTAAAACATCATATGAAATATGATATCAAATAAAACAAAAATATTTAGTTTATTAATTCATTTAAAATAATTGATATATATATATATATATATATATATATATATATATATAAAAATAATAATATATATATATATCTATACAGTATATATATATATATATATATATATATATCTCTGTCGTACAAGTTATGTACAGATTGCCTCCACTGGTCTGACTGGTTAGTCATAATGCCTTCTCTCACTCCGTCAGGCGGCCTCAGAGCTTCTGCAGGATTCTGCCCCCCCCCCCCCCGTCAACTACATCTTTTTCCATCTCTGTGACCTGCCATTCAAGTCATGGATGGTTCCCCTCCCACCTTCGGTTGGGAGTGAAACGTCACAAACAGAGCGGACCAGGGAGCTTAAGTAGCAGATTGGCCGGCCCGACCATGCCGGAGATCACGTCTCATTTTCCTGAACAGGATTCGTCGTTGGAAACCGACGAGCTTGTGCGGATGAAGGGTTTTTATGAACAGAACTCACAACGACAGTATTTCCTAACACCCTGACAGCCCTGTAGTTACTGCACACACACACACACACACACACACACACACACACACACACACACACTCGTCGTACCACAGCACGGCGAGTTTCTTCTCGGCGACGGTGGCCGATTGGCTGGTGAAGTTCTTCAACCTCATGGCGTACCTGCAGAGGAGAAAAACTTCTCGTCAGCTCACATTCCCACTAAAAACACACTTTGCTTTCTTTAAATCACGGGGAACACATGCATACTCGTGGCTCATCTTAATTATCCAACCAAGGTTAAAGCCGCTCTTTCTGGACGTAACGAGATGTAAAGCGGTGACGCGGCAGTGCAGAGATCCACCCTGCTGGAGTGCCCCGAGGCAAGACAAGCTGTGGGGCCAGCTTCATCCCGCTCTGCGGCAGGCTGAAGGCTTCCCCTGGTTACTGATTAGGTATTTCATAGATGCTGCGGGGATCAGCTGCTGCCTCCCGCCCTCCGTGACCCGGTCTGATTGCTCGGCGAGGTGGTTTAATCGCTCAAAATGGAATCCAGCGGGGACGGGTGCATCAAGTGAGAGCGGTGACACCTTTATACTTCATTGATCTCTGTGGGGGAAGCTCTCGTCCCTCCCTTATGCTGCCTGCTCCGGGGAGGTCAAAGGCCAGAGTCACAGATCAGCGGCCCCCACGTAGCCGGTGGCGACTCTGCGTCTTGCTCAAGGACACATCAGCAGGATGGATGAGCGCAGACGAGCAGGGCTTGAACCCGAGTCCTTCGGTGGGAACACTCTCTCCCCGCTACAGCGCCCTGCTGTCAGCCTTCAAAGGAGGCAGTCATTTGTTATTCTCAGCTTGCTCTCCTAAAAGCCGCGCTTTGCCACCTTCATACACCGGCAGCTCCGAGGGGCTGCGACACAACAGAGGTTCTGTGGCTCGACGCGCGTTAAACTCTGCTCATTAGCAGCTCTGCAGGTCTGTGATGCTTGAGACAACAAAGACTACAAATACATTTTTTTTTTATTATTACAATCCTGGAGAGTCCTGGCGTGTCTGACTAGAGCGCTGGCTTCATGCTAATTAGGTTCATGTTTATACCCCGAGACTCAAGTTTTGATTTGTAATTTTTACGCGTGCAGAGAGGTGAACGATATGCAACCGCAGAATATTATTTCGGCTAATGGGCTAAATCAACAGCAGGTCAGTGGTGTCGGACCGATAAGAGAGGGTGTAATTATGGGGACGTGTGCTGTGGCAGTGCACATGGGAGGAACCCACTCGTCTATGAAAGCATCCAGGAAATACAGCACACGATGGCTGCACATCTGGGGAGGGTGTGACGGCAATCCTCAAAAGAACTGCTCGAATCTTTACGACGCTAAGTTTCTCCTCTGAACTTCTTCCCCTTGACGTCACTTGTAATTATTTTAACAAGCCTCGCAGTCTAAAGAGGAGCGATGCATTTTGGGCCAGTGAGCTCGCTAATCTAAAACCCTCACTCACTGCATACTCGGTTTTACATTAACAAATGTATTTACCAGTGTTAGTATATATATATATATATATATATATATATATATATATATATATATGTATATATATATATGTATATATATGTATATATATATATATGCCCGTCCCTCCATACATACCTGATCAGCTCCACAGTCTCAGAGTACATGGTGTACGGGGACTTGGCCTCCAGAGGATCTCGCTCCATAGCATTCCCACACTCTATGAAGGAGAGGGCGCCGTCTGCGTAGTTCACCGCTTTACCAAACTTGTCCGTCTACAGGCAGAGAAGAAGAAGAAGAACGAGAAAAACAAACAGACACAGAGAGACAGACCAATAAGTCACAGAGGAAAAGGCGGATTGGGACAATGAGAACAAAAACATGTAGCAGAGGAGAGAGAGAGAGAGCGAGAGAGAGAGAGAGAGAGAGAGAGAGAGAGAGAGAGAGAGATAAAGGCAGAAGAAGCGACGTCTTCACAGCATTGTGCCAGACGCACTCTTGGAATAATCTCCCGCTAAGATGCAAACTCCCCAGATAAATGTGAGGAAACAACACGTAAACACCAGATAAATAACAAGTTAAATAAATCTGGTTTCATTGTTGGGGAGGGGATCAGATAATTCTTTTGATATTGTATAATCTTGCAGACATCATCAGTCCTTGAATGCAATGTTCCCCCGGAGACAAATGGAGCAATAAATAACACAAATTATACAGCGCGGCACTTGATGTGAAATAGATTTTCATTCTTCAGAGACTCGCTGTGCACACACGTGATCAATGACGCACACACACACACACACACACACACAAACATGCGTGCGCACACACACACACACACACACACACATAATTACAGTCTAGACTGTAGATCGTAACATCAAGTGTTATCAAACAATTTTCCTGCTGTCTGTGTGTCCATCTCCCTGTTGCCTACTCTATGCGCTCAAGGACAGAGGTGTAAGCGTGTGTGTGTGTGTGTGTGTGTGTGTGTGTGTGTGTGTGTGTGACCTGCGTCTCTCAGTGACTGCAGACAGAGTTGTGGAGATGACGTCTTACCAGAGCGTCGGCCTTGTGCTTCAGTCTCTTGGCCTCCTGCATGTAGTAGTCTGCACTGTGGACTCTGGGAACGGCACACGGGAGAAGAACACATATAGCATGTGACAATAAATATATAAATAAACCCCGGCAGGGTGATTAGCATAATCACTGGCTACGAGTAACTTGCTGTGAGTTGTATACAGTAGTCTACTAAGGTATACATACCTCAGGCTTAACCTGAGTGTAACTACAAAAAACATGTTGTTTCATGAATAATGCAGCAACCCTTTGGGACAAATTAGTAACACGATGTGTCATCTTCTCTGGTTTCAACACAACTGGACCAGTGGGGAGGTAGTTTCAGACATTTTAAAGCAACTCGTATGCAGCATGAGGATGGCTATCGTCCCTGAAAGCAGATGACTTGTTTTAGCATCAGCAGAGGACACTCAAACATGTCTTCTGTGCACCATGCCATACATCTTAAAGAAGAACATTTCATTTCTTTGATCGTTTCTTTTACAAAAATGGGAAAACATTAGTGTCATCCCGTGACACTTGGTTGCAGGCCAATCAATCACGGCTTCCTAGTTTTTAATTTTGTTTTTACTGTAACTGGTTAAAGCAACAGGTTTATTTGTGTCGGGATTTTAAGTGAGAGATAAACGAGTGAGATTAAAATGTTTTTGATGAAATATCACAATCGGAATGATGAAAACCTGACGATAAATGGCGGTTTAAACAGCTGCTGGCTAGGACAAACGATTATTTTCAACGCCCGCGGGGTTTGGATGTTCAGAGGGTGGAGACGGACATGACAAGGCATCAGAGGTCACCATGAGAACACCCGGTTCAGTCAGGCTGGGTCCAAACTATATCCCCTCTGTTCGGGTCAGGTAGGGTCCCGTCCCCGAGTCTCAGGCCTGTGTGTCAATATGTTTATCATCCAAGGGGAGCTCCGTGGACTTGCCATCAGTTCTCATCACAAGGTGTGAAGGGTTTAGTCCGGTCGAAGGCTGCTAACAGTCTGGACCAGTCTGGTGTCAGTGTGGCTCGTACAAGAGGAAATGACATGTATTGCTAATCTCCCTGGCAGCTGCTTGTTAATTGCGTGAGCATCATGCAGCTGCCACTGCCGGGGGTCTCGCTGCATCGGGGTCTTTCGGTGTCGACAGCATTTTCTGATCAGGTCTAATTATTCCCGGGTCCCTTTTGGATTGTGTGTGTGTTGTTTCGTTCCCCCAAGTATTCATGCATGTCAGGTTTGCTATTACCATAACCTACATGTATCTCAATGCTGCTCGAGCTGAACAAAGGCCCACTGCTCCAGACACATCTTCTTCTCACCAGCTCATGATTTGGGTTTTTGGGTTGGTATCATTAATTAAATTAAATCAAATTAAATCTGGGGGAAGGTATCAAGTATTTGCAAGCCAAAGGACTGAAGTCCAAGTGAAGTCACGAGTCATTGGCGTTTCAGTCCAAGTCGAGTTGCGAGCCTCTTTGTATATCGTCTAAAGTCACAGCGACTCTCAATCCACGGGTATTGCTGGCACTAAAGCCGTCAAGCTTCACTCACTCCCCCATCTGACAAATATTTTGACACTTTTAAGCAATAACGGGAGGAGCAGCGCCCTCCATCACTTTGTGAGCAGCAATTCAACAATGCAATGGAGACATTGAGTTTACATTGTTATTGTTTTGTGGAATAAAGACAACTTGTTCAGCATAATTAACACTAACCCTGCGCGGTAAAAACAAGACACACAACATGTATCCAGTGCAATGATCCGAGAGCTGTTCCATGTAAAGAGGAGACACCTGCTGCCTCCTAACACAAGGAAAGGAGGGATTACTTGTACAAGCACCGGGGGAGGCACGTACAGAAGACGAGGTCTTATGAACAACGATGATTAGAACAACGATGTGTTTGTAGATTATGCCGCTAAGAGATCGAGCATCGACTCTGCAGTAACGTGTGCTACATGTTGGCGTGTGCGTTGCAAACAGTTTCCACATACGTGTCGCTGAAGGCCAGCCGCGGCCTGCGAGGTTCTGCGGGTTCCGTCAGCGGTTCCGACCACACCTCAGAGTCCGACTGCCCGTTGGCATGGTAACCGTCTCCGCCGGGCTTCCCGCGGTGGGGGTCGACTTCCTGCATCGGGGGGAAGGCATTAAATCCACTGTTATGATGGGATCACAATGTGTGGCTTTCATCAAACAACTACTTAAACGTTATTGTCGGCTGATGGATTCAGTTCGCCGGATGAATTAATGGTCTCGCCGCCGCCGTTATAAGCAGCAGATGAAAGGACGGACACAAATTGAGCCTGAGGGGTGTGGTTGAACTGATTCCTTGTCATGTGTGCAGCGAGTAGATATACTCCAGAAGCGTATGCGCACATATTCACTTTGCAACTCCGTGACGAATCCAACATTTTGCAGTTTAAGCTCTTCTGAAACTTGAAATAGAAATGAAATACGATATGTTTAAAATGTATTTTCATTGTTGTAAATCCTTCTACATTTAGTAGTGTGCCGGGAGTGCGTCTTTATTGAATGTTGTGTGTCTTGCATCTGCCCAGCTGTTCATGCATGACCTTCCACCGTACGACACAACCAGTGGTGGAAATCAAGCCTTTTGTCATGTGCCGTCCTTAGTAGGGACAATTTTGAGGTACTTGTACATCACTTGAGTATTTCTATTTTATTCCACTTTATACTTCTACTCCACTACATTTCAGAGACAAATATAATTAGATTTGACTAACTATATATATTTCATTGCTTCAGTTACTTTGCAGATTTGGATTATTGATACAACTAATGAACTATGATATCATCATAGATTCAGCTACCCAGCAGTATACACAGTAATTGAAATTAGCCCCATCTTTAGCGGCCGCAACATTTAAGTGATGTACTGCGTCACAAATGAAACTGGGCCATTCTGACTTCTTTAAGTGTTGATACTAATACTTTTACTTGAGTATACTTTGGAATGGATTGGCTGGTATCTATTTCATACTGCAGTATTGCTGCTTTTAGCCTCGTAAAAGAGCTGAATACTTCCTCCGCCACCCAACTAAACACTTCCACAGCATGTTGTAGTGACTCTCCTGAAGCAGCGGTGGAGATGTGTGTCACGCTGCACATTCATGGCATGTATTTAACTCAAGAGCTATTTCTGGGAGCAGTGTCAGTGTCAGGGGAGCAACGACATTTTACGACAAGATAATGCCACCAGCCTGCTGTCACTCCAGCATCTGTCTCTGCTCATATCTCCATCCTCCTGCTTTTGACCTGAAAACCCATCTCAGCCTCAGTTTAGGGTTTAGGGGTGTCTCCTTTGCAGGGGTCTTTGAGGCATCCATGACATACAGCTTGTATCTCATGTTGTTATTGTTGAATGTGAGCTACATCCAAATCAACTCCTGGAATCGTGACGTGATGTTTACGAGTGCAAACTGCAGCTGACGTCAAATTATTCCATGAAGGAGAATATGCTCTTTCATTTAGCACTGTGTTTATATACAGTATATATGTATATATATATATATACTGTATATAAACACAGTGTGTATATATGTCAGTGTCACGATATCAGCACTTTTCAAACAAACATTTGTAGTGCAACATATAAAGGATATATATGTATACATACAAAGATATATATATAAACAGTGTGTGTGTGGTAAATAAAATAAAGAACAATGTATGACATCCATACATTCTTGTATCAAATCTGTAGAAAATGCCACATTTTGAATATATATATATATATATAATTGTCATGAACAATGTTGCTCATCATGAATACAGAGGTACAACTAAAGAGCGGATGCAGCTGTGACACACATCAGTTTTAATTGACGTCGATTAAAAATGGCGGCTCCAAGGCAAGGATGTCTCATTTGTTAAACGTCCGTTGCCTCATCTCCCCTCTCCTTACGTCTTTCCATCGCCTCCTCCTCTCGCATCCTAGTCCAGTCGACAAGGACGCGAGGAGAGGAGGTGAGCAAAGGAATCGAGGATGTACAAACTGCTTTTATGAATGGGGGCTGTGGCAGTGGGGTGTGGTTAGGCTTGGCTGCAGAGTGGGTGGAGCGGGGGTTTAGTTCAGGGAACGTTGTCGGGACAGGTCTAATCAACCTCAGCTGGGGTGAGGGTTAATCAGCCCAGCTGCGGTTAATGTGTGTGTGTGTGTGTGGGTGTCTGTTTTTCCCTCAGCAGTAGTGACAGGGAAGAGGGACTCGGTGTGACAAGAGTGTGGAAGTACTGTGTGTGTGTGTGCGATAAGCAATAAAAGAGCTTTTGTGAACCCCAAAGAACCCTCGTTGCTTCGTTTCTTTCTGTCCAAGACTTACGGGATAATGTGAGAGCGTTACAGGGGCACAACAGTAACCCTGTAGCCCTCTGAGCACTTACACTGCCGTTCCTCGCAGGTGCCGACGCCTTGCCTTCCCCTCTCCTGTGTCTGTGCGATGAAGAGGAAGAGGAAGTGGAGGTGGAGGTGGAGGAGGAGGTCGAGATGGAGCAGGGCTGCGTCCCGGAGGCGACGCCCTCCTGGCCGAGAGAGGAACCGCTGTCACAGGTTCGTTTGGGAGGCGGATCGTCAGAGAGCGGAGAGAGGAGGGGGGGAAGCAGCTTGTCTTCACGCCGTCGAGACTGTTTCCTGTTTAGTGAACTACTGAACACACACACACACACACAGACACAGACACAGACACACACGCACAAAAAGACAAAGCAGTATGAGTATTCATTTATTCATCGTAACTGAATATGATCTTTTTACTGAATGTGTGCTCAGCCTATGTTTAGTGGCAGGAGGCAATCTTGGTTGTTTTCCAGGTCACATGTACTTCAGTTAAAACACATTCCCAAATCCAAAGTTCACAATTAGGCTTGACAATAAGGGGAATTAATTGTGACAACAAACAAAGCAAATCTCGATTTCTTTGCCATCACATTGTTTCATCAACAGAGACACGAGCATCCCGCATGTAAAGCCTCCTTCTAACCGTCCTGTTGTTATTTAATTTGCAGTTGCTGAATGATATTTTCCTTCTAGAATTGTTGTGATTCTGCCCTCCATGCTCGAGCATCGGCGATATTCCCTCAGCCGCCTTATTGTTGCTCTTGTGACTCATATTGTTTGCAGCACAACAGATAATATTTTTATGTTTTTCCTCCGCCTGGTAACTCTAGGGGTTTGATGCGGCGGGAAAAGTTGCTGAGCTTGCAGAACATCGCCCCGGGCCCCCGACATTAGTGATAATATACAAAACCAGGGAGACAAAGACTAATTAGTTGCTGCAGTGCGTGCGTGTCTGTGTGTGTGTGTGTGCGTGTGTGAGTGTGTGTGTGTGTGTGTATGTGAATGTTAGAGTTCTGTGTGTGTGCGCTGTGTCTGTGTACAGCATAATTGATGTGTGCAAGCGCGTTTGTGTGAGCAGGTCTATGCTAATGTGAGCGCATTTGTGTGTCTATCCTTAAGTGGATGCCGGTGTGTATGCAGGAAAGCATAAGGAAGCTCTCATAGTGCTTTTATATATATATATTTATATATCTATCTATATATATATATATATATATATATATATATATATATTATACACATAAAAACGGGTAAATAGATTATGTGGAATGACCTCTCAATATAAAATAAATACCCACAATTGCATATTACATGTGATGGCGTTGTCATGGTAACGTGACATGTCACAGCAAAGTGATGTGTCCCAATGGTATTTACACCAGCTGATGAGGGGGGGCCACGGGGATCGGCCCACAGACTTTGATCAACATTAGGCCTATGCATTAGCTGTCCTGCTAAAGTCTCCTTATTATCTAACTCACAAACACAACCACACATCTCGTCCTGCAAGTTGTCCGTCGATGACAGAACAGACGTTCACGTGGGAAAAAGTCAGTTTGCAGGCTTGGTAGCGTTAGCTCATTAAGGTTAGCTGGTTAGCTGCAGGACTTTAACCAGCATATAAACTCACCTGAAAATGTCACCTTGCTTTGTTTAGATGTGGGAGTGTGGTCTCAACTCCTCAAAATCACCAACAACTCTCTGCCTGGCCATGGCGTGCTAGCTGTGTGCTAGCTACATGGAAAGCTACCATTTGTTTCCTTTGCGTCACGTTAGCAACAATTAGCCTGCTGATGCTGTCAACCAATGAAAACAGAGAGGAAAATAGGTATTGATGATATTTTCTCAAAATAGTTTCTTCCCTTCCTCTCAGTGATAAAAAAAGATAAGATTTAGAAGATATTTATTGTCCTTACTGAACTTTGAATGTGCTCAAACGCTCCAAAACAAACAAATTCAGACCCAGCCTTCCCAGGGTTAAAAACGTGACCCTCAACATTAGTCTTTTCTTATTATCTGTTGTCAAAATACGACCTATCTGATTAAAATGGGGCGATAATAACTGTCAAAAGTCACAGTTTAGAAATTGCTGAATGGGTCTGATGAGGATGATCACATCATCCAGTTTACAGCTTCCATAAAAAGCCTCTTGGATGATGAACAGACACTCTGGGATGTCTGCCAAACAATGTCACGGGTTCAAGTCCAGGTCGCCCCTCTCTCTGCCTTCCACCGCTCCTTTGATGACGCCGTGATGCTATAAAAATATTTCCTCTGTGGCTGTCATGTCGAGGCTTATTTATAGCGACAGCCGGCTTAGTCTGTTTTTAATAATTCACATGGAAAGATGAAATTCACTCTGTCACTTCCGTGTCACAGCGTGGATTGAACTCACCTCTGCGGTGACTTCAACGCCACGTTCAAAGTGTTAAGCCTGCCTAAAAATACTCGTCTGAAAATTGTCCGATTACCTCCACAAGCGTCAATCCCAGTAACACAAACATTTTTCAGTTCATAACAATGACTTTGTTTTGTCATGTAGACATTTGTATTTGTGTTTGTATAAATCGTGATTCCCCAGGAACGTGAATACCTGTCCTCCCTTAAAAGCTGGAGAGGACTTTTACAAATAAATGTCAACGTTACAATCAAGCCCTTGCCAAACGAGTTCACACATGGCTGATTAAGCCCGTCGCCGTCAGGGGAAGCTCTCTGTATTTCGCACAATACTGGAGTCGTGGTGTCTGCGGCGACTGTTTTCTTGTTTGGCGCCCTGGTTGTGATGCGTTTCATGTCAACCAGCCAGAGCTAAAAGGGGGCAGGGAGGAAGTTAGGGGGCGAGACCGTAGCGCCGGAGTATCCGCTAGGAATAAAAAGTTTACCTTTCAAAGGATAACATTTTTTTTTGGACAAACATCTCGAGCAGAGTCGACAATGCTTTTACTGTTTAGTGTATTTACTCCCACTGCCAGAAGGGGGGGACAAACATAGCGCACTCCAGCTTTAACTGGCGTGGTTTGGAAGGACACTATAGCTGTGCTGGGGAGCGAATGCCTTTCCAAAAGGGTCCCCCGTGTGAGTGTTTTCTAGTGTACAACTACGTTACTCACTCTGCAGAGCTGTTCTTGTGGTTGTGTATCGGAGAGATGCAGGGCGGGAGCAGCTGACAGTCTTTGTCCAATCGCAGCTTCTTATTGCCGCTGGCCGACGACTCACTGTGGTCCGACTGGAATACAGGGGACAGAAAACACATATTCAAGTACAGTGTTTACACTTGAGAGAGAAAGGACACAGAGAGGGAGGTTGGTTAGTGAAATATTAAATGAGCCACACACAACCTTGTGTTTCCTCTTGCTCTTGTTGGCGTGTTTCTCCGCTGGGACCGCCACGTTTCCAGCGGCCTGCCTCCTGTGTTTGCTCTCCGTCCGCCCTGCCAGCCTGGGATTACTCTGCTCTTGCGCAGGGGGGTTGTCCGGGACCCCCGGACCTTGGCACGTCTTCTCCCTGTCCTTCCCCGCCGTCCGCTCCCTCTCCCCGAGCCCCGACCTGTCTCGGTCCTGGCTGTCCGTCGGCCTCTCTCTCTCCGTTAATCGGTCCCTGTCGCCCTGCCGCTCTCTGTCCTGCGCCAGCCGCTCGTTTTCTTCCTCCGGTTTCTCCCCTTTGGGTGGCCTCTGCCTCTCCCGCAGCGCCGGCCACTCTCTCTCGGCCTGCTTCTGTCTCTCCCTCTCGGCCACCCCTGTCCTCTCCCTGTCCCTCCCTTCGCTCCCGTCCCTTTCGGCCTGTCCCGTCCTGGATCTTTCCCCCAAACCCTGGCCCGGCACCCTGCCGAGTAAACTTAGCTCAACTTTCACCCATAAACTCTGGATCTCCTGGAATTCCCTCAAGGGGGACGGAGCCACCTCGTGTCTGACGTTGGGAGGCGGCGACATGGACACCGGGTCTTTGCGCTGACCCCCTAACCCTCCGGGGTCGGGAACAGAAGTGCCAAAGGAACCAGTTACGTTGCCGATGCTCAGGGCGTTGGTACCCCCGCTGATGCTACCGTTGATGCTGCTGCTACCGTTGGTGGTCACGCTGCCGCCGTCTTTGACTCGGAGCCCCTTCCCGCCGAACGTCGTTCCCAGGCCCCCCGCTGACCCGGGGCACGGGGGGAGAGGAGGCGCGTTGGTGTGGGACAGAGTCTGCGTGTTGATGGCCGAGTGCTTCTCCTGCGGCGGCAGCGCAAGAATTTTGAGGGCTCCCTCCGAATCCGAGTGGCATTCGGAGGACGAGGATGAGGAGTCCGTCTCGATGAATTCGCGGGACTTGGGCGTGATTTTGCTGCTCGGACCTCTGTGTTTCCTCTTGTCCTGTTTTCAAAAAAGGCAGAAAGGGACAAAAAGGGAGTGAGCTCCGGGAAGATTTAATAACACGGCTAATCATTCATATTCATACGCAGTGACCTGTGAGAATCCCTGTGGCTGCTGATGAGGAAAGTGCACGCAGAAACACATGGAACTTGTACCACTCTACTCCCTCCACTGTGTACAACTACTACATCTATCTTTATCTTTTGATATCTCAATGAAATACATCCAGCTCCTATGATCTCAGCCAATGCAGTTGAAAGACACACGCGGTCTCTCATTTTGAATTATTTTCCTGCATGTCAACCGCAGATATGAATACAAATAAAGTGTGTCTCTCCTCACTGGAGGGCAGCGAGGCTTTTAGAGCTGCGCGTCCCGTCCCGAGAGAAACTGGGAAAGTGAATGAGCGATGATGCCTCTTCTAAAACACCGCTGATCTCAGTGACCTTTTTAACCCCGCAAACACTGAAAGGGCAAAATCGCTGCCATTGTAGGGCCACAGTTATATCAGGAATCTTAATACTATTTCTCTTGTTCTATCCGCCTCCATTTGCTCCGGACATTAATTCTTCCATGTATTAAAAATGCATTCTTTGTTCTGAAAAAAGTATCAAAATAATACGTAATATGACTAGCTAGTTAGTTTTCGACGTCCCGTCCTGGCTCCCATGCAGCCTTTAAAGAGACGGAGATGCAGGACGAGCTCAGCGAGCAGCACAGCGGGATACAGGCGGGACCGCCATGACGGTCGGCGCTCAAATTAAACGTAGCTGTCGAAAAGTCGCTGAAACATCGTGGCTCAACACGGGGCTGTGGACTTTGATGCAGTATATTTGTGGATTTTTGGATGTTGCATATTTTCAAATGGTATGCGAGGTTATTTTGGTGCAATGTATTTGTAAATATGTATCTTATCATCTTTGGTCTGCAACACACTCGCTCTCTTTACTTTTCTCTCTGCTGCTTCCAGCTGTGTGCCGTTGTCTCTCTCCCGCCTTCACCATTTAAAGGATATAAATATTGATATGTCGTGTCCATATTGAATATAAAATCAAGTAAATATTTTCATGACAAAATTACAATATGTGAGTGTTTTGGGTCTCGGAGGTTTTGATGAATTTATAGGGCGCCTCCAGCCTCCAAAGGTTGGGGCGCTCTTCTTTAAAGGACAATTCTGCTTCTGTTTTCCGTTGATCAACAAATCCAAAGGAGATGCCAAAAACCAACGGCGTGTTAGTCCATCCCTCAAAAACATTTCTGTGGCACTCAGTCCCAAGAGCATTGGCTCCTTCTGAAGATTCAAGATGATTTCCCAAAACAGCTGTTTTTGGCAAACATTCCTTAAACAAACAGAAAAATAGTAGATGTGTTTCAGCTGCGGATTAATACATGCTATATCGAGTATTTACTGCATCAGAATTTACTCAAAATGAACTATAGTTCATGGCATTAAACAAGACATGCCATATTATATACCAAACATATTAAATACCCAGATTCTTCCCTCAGGTAAAGACACTTTCTTATAGCTGTTCGCATAGCTGCTAAGTTTATTTTCTTGATCTTGATCTGAGTTACACCTGCAGACAAGTATCCAATCAAAATTGTCCTTCTGAATTTGAATGCTCGTTTTTTATTGGAGATAAAAAAGGAAGGAAGATGCCGTGCTGCGTGTGCAACATCAACATGAGAAAGCAACTGCAGCGGTAGACGCAAAGAAAAATATCTACCGTGTACACATCGTGTGACGAACGCTGAGAAAGCAACCGAACCGAAGCTTGAAATGTGGATATTTCATCAGAAACACTGTATTCTACACGTCTCATTTGCACCAACGAGATCCTGGAAGCAACGTTAAGATCTGCGCTCCTCGGGGCAACTGGGAAGCGACTGCATAATATGCATATATGTATATACTGTATATATATATTATACTTTTTTTGCACTAAAGACATATTTGAGTTCTAGACATGATGGTGCTGGTGCAGGACTTATTATTGCAGTAAGAAAAGAGTCCACAGAGACTAAAATGTAACTGTAAACTGCTTGGGGTTCAGAAGGTTTCATTTTATATTCTTCAATAATACACCTTTAAAGTCATACACAGTAGTGAGATAAGCGGAATTATTCTTTTGGTTCTTATTTTGTTGTCCAGAAACCAATTATTCTATAAAAAAAGAAGAACAAAATAGTTGATAAGGGAGCGTTCAATGACTTGTGTGCAGTGTGATGATGAGCTTGGAGTTGTGACTTTAGGTTCAGACAAGTCCCTCTCTGGTCGGTTTCGTAGGCCTGTTACATGAGCCTCCGCTTGCTGGTTGCTTATTATTTTTGTTCCAGCATTACAGATAGCTGTCTGCTAATTTGTCTCAGAGGAAATGTGTCTATCAAGACAAATGAAACGGTGTGAGACTCCGGCGTCCCGAAGGTCCTAACACCCACTCTGTGGAGCACTGGCCCACTCCTTCTGGTCTTCCAGAGCGGACTGTGAACACTCGTCCCGGTCAACCATCATTTACAAACCGCTCACGGTATCACGACCGTTTGAGATGACGATGCTTTTGGTTCCGATTCGTGATCATTAAAGTCATTTGACTTGGAAGTACAATTACAGCCGCCAGTTTACAGCCCAAAATATCATCGCCTCATTCATTTTATCCCATTGACCGTTTGTGTTTTTAGCTACTTGAGTTGGGCCCAGTAACGTGTTTTGTAAGGTCACAGTGAGCTTTGGCAACCTCTTCAGTTCATCCTTGAATCCAAGTGAACAGTTGTGCCAAATTTGAAGAAATCCCCTCCATGCATTACAGAGATATCCCGTTCACCAGAATGGGACGGACACGCAACCCCAAAACATCGTCCGTCGCCATCCGAGGCGTATAAACTCCACATTCCTTGTTATTTCATCTTCTGTGGCCATTTTACTGCTATAACTGTTACATAATCCTCATTCTCGTCCCCCTCTATCTCTGCCTTTGTTACATAAAGCCAGTTTACTGAAAGTGGTTTTCTTCTCTTTCATTCGTTCTACTTGAAACCACCCAATCTTCATAAAACCACACAGTGTTCACTCATTATCGGCTGAGACGCTGGTCGACGATTGAGCTCCGTCTCTTTGACTCCCTCTCTCACTTTCCATATTTCGATAAAACCAGTCAGCGTTGAGCCATAATGGTCATGTAATAATACAGTTTTTTTTTATTCTGTGGAATTTTTATGGCTCTGACAAATCGTCCAGAGACAATAAGGATGGAGTGACCATTACCAGATACACGGACGGAGTTGCATGTGTGCAGCACTTGGCTTTAAACAGTTTTCTTGACACAGCCCAGATGTTGAGAAGTGAAGGGTAAAATTCCCAAGGTGCTCAGGTCTTGTTCTCCTTCCATGACAAAGTCATTTGACTGAAAGGGGGATTGTTGGATTAGCTTTCTGGCAGTCAAAAATAATTACTGGATTAACTGTGAGGGGTTAGTATTATTATGAGGAACAATGAATACCATCACTGAGAAGAAATGTGGATGAACTGTCTCTGCCCCCCCCCCCCCCCCCAGAAACCAACCTGGTTTACACTGACAGCAGGTATTGGCGCGGGGGTTTGCTGTAGCGCCGCTGGTGGAGTTACTGAGCTGTTGTTTGAGTTGGTAGCACTGCGAGGTTCTTTCCTGGGGGCTGTTTTCCCACTGGGGGGTTTGCTTCGTGGCCTCGGGGGGGTCTGAAGCTCCAGGGAGGGGGGAGGCAACAAGTCCTTCTCCCTAGCCACAGGGCTACAGGGGGAAGAAAAAAAAAAACACGTGAAAAAAGCATCACAATCCTTTCAACCCTTGAGCAAGGCACTGCTACCAACGTGCGTGTGTGTGTGTGTTCAAATGAAAAAAAATATATAGAAGACAGCATGAAATAATTGAAAACAGCATGCGTTCAGCCAAACTTGGATGTGGAAAGCCTAAAAACGGAACAGAGGAAGGGAAGGGAAGAAAAGAAGAAAGAAACCTAGAGAGGAGGTCTGTGTTTTTCTTCCAATTAGCCTCACATCAAGCGGAGCAGCCAGTTGGGCATGGCATCTACTCAATCTGAGCATTTCTCCGCAGCAAATGTGGGGATGACAGCGTTCAGTGGTGAGCTGCAATGAAGCTCAGTGATCCACCCGAGCCCCCGTAAGCCCCCCATGCTAAGTGACAGCGTTGCCTCAAGCGTGCTAAACACGAGGCTTCTGTTCCTCTCCGCGGCCGTCAACGTGGTGACGGCTCGGGTCGAGACGGTGGTATTGTTATCTGCAATGACCGCCGGTGGGGCACGTTCACGTATGTGTTCAGGGCCTCACGGTAGAAATATGATCCATGATGAGCCATGGAAGCAGCCAATGAAAAACAGATACTTGTAAAGTTGATTTCGGGGCTCTGTAGTGCTTCCAATGCATAACTTGAGGTGTCCCTCAGGGGAGTGTCCAGGGCCACATTATTCTTTTTATTATGTACTACTAATTTATTCGCCAAAGTCTTGACAACACTGCACGATGGCACTGATAAAGATAAGACTAAAGTGGAGAATAGGTAGAAAAGTGACTTGAATAAAGACAACATTTTTAGATAATGACTGAGAAAATATCCAGACTGCAAAAAAACTAAACTAAATTACCCTCTCATAAACTTCTGGATGAGTCTTATTTTAAGTCTTAATTTTCCAAAGTTGCAAAGAAAAATTGCAGGTCCCTTAGTTTTTAGACAAACCCGCTAACTAATGCCGAGATGTCGGGGAGGGCGCTGGTCCCCTCTTCCTCACCTCTGCTGGTTGGTTCTGCTCCACGTCTGGCTCTGAGCATCCTCCGCACTGTTTGACCTCTCCGTTCGTCTGGGCTGTTTCTTCCCTGTGGTGTTCCTCCTCTGGGTCGTGACCTCCGGCCCTGACAACAGGCCCGGCGACATCCTCACCTTTGACCTCTGGCCCTCCCCCGAGGCCTTCTGGCTGAGCTTGGCCTTGGCCTTCTCTCTGCCCGGGCTGCGGGAGGCAAGAATGGTCTTTTATGGTTAGAGAGATGCTTTTATCAGTGGTTGGCAACACTTTGTTCGTCCCTCAGTCCCTCGATAATTAATTCCTTCAAGAGATGTTATTTAATAAGTTCACAGAATCACAGTCCTACCAGAAAGCTCCCCTTGTTTCCTTGTGCTCCAACGTTTGGGCAGCAGGACCAGGGGTGCTGTTGGGTACGCAAGGCTTGGTCTTGGCGGCCGTTCCCACTCCTGGTGCTTCACTCCTCGGAGAGAAAGTCCCCGTACCCTGGGTGATGGAGCCTGGGCAGGGTACCATTACACCAGATTGAGTATTCCAGATCAAACCAGATTATTATTAGTTGTATTACCATATAGGATAGTTGCTCTTTTGACACAGTAGAGGTCACTGCTCATACCAACCTGTGCCATGTTCTGGCTGAGGGGGAACCAGGGGTTTGGTTTGAGCTTGGACCTTATTCAACCAGCTGTCCAGCTGCCACTTGTTGGCCGAGGGGGGCTCAGGCTACAGGGGGAAAACAGAACTATTTAAGTAAGAACAAACTTGAAATTAAAGATATGATTTTGTCATCAAAATAATAAATCACTAAAGTGTTTATTGTTTTCCCACAAACAAAAGTGAGATCTGAAAGTAATTCTATTCATTCAACATCTGTGTTGTGGATTGTTTTTAACATAATGCTGCACATGTGT